>NC_052502.1:26918678-27016361 GCF_016617805.1 Bactrocera tryoni
TTTCTCATCGGTCATCATGTCTCTTCGGATTATACAAAGGTCCAAAGCTTACTGACGCCGGTGGAGAGGCTGCAAAACTTCCAATGCTCTGTCCAATCTGAATTTCAATTCTAAAAACATACAATTTTAAGATTCCGAAGTTCGTAGAATATTTTCAAAGACCTACATATTTATTGTTAATAATAATTTTATAATAAAATATTATTTTAAGCTCTTTTATAAAAAAACAAAAAAACAACGCACTTATCTCAATATGTATTTTTCTCTACACAGGAAGGTGGACACTCACATACACGCCGCTTCATGCATGAATCAGAAACACTTGCTGCGTTTCATTAAGAAAACGCTCAAAAATAACGCCGATGAAATTGTGACAATCACCAAAGGTCAGCCAATGTCACTGAAAGATGTTTTCCAGTCGATGAATCTGACAACCTATGATCTAACTGTGGATATGTTGGATGTGCATGCGGACCGGAACACATTCCATCGTTTCGACAAATTCAATTCCAAATACAATCCGATCGGTGAGTCGCGTTTGCGCGAGGTCTTCCTCAAGACGGACAACTATTCGAATGGCAAATATTTTGCACAAATTATTAAGGTGAGTGTGGAAGGAGAGGGGTCGATGTAACATTTTTTTGGAATAAATTATTATATTTAACTTAAACGTAATGCAATTTTACTTAAACAGGAAGTTGCCTTCGATTTGGAGGAATCGAAATACCAAAATACCGAGCTACGTCTCTCCATTTATGGCAAATCACCGGATGAGTGGAAGAAGCTAGCCAGATGGGCCATCGAATACAATGTGCATTCGACAAATGTACGCTGGTTGATACAGATTCCACGACTTTAGTGAGTTGATCTATTGATTTTCCTTAATTTAAAAGCATTTTCTTAATTCCATTACCACTGTTTTCACTCTCTCTCTCTCCAGTGATATCTTCAAATCCAATAATTTGATGAATTCATTCCAAAATATATTGGACAACATCTTTAAGCCACTCTTCGAGGCTACCAGCCGACCTAGCGAGCATCCGGACTTACATCGTTTTCTTAATTATGTAATCGGTTTCGATTCCGTGGACGATGAATCGAAGCCGGAGAACCCAATTATTGATTTGGACATACCAACACCGGAAGCGTGGAGTGAGGAGGAGAATCCACCATATGCCTACTACATTTACTATATGTACGCGAATATGACTGTATTGAACCAATACCGAAAGTAAGCGAATCTTTGAATTTATCCTTTTTTTCATACTAAAATTTATTTGTTAATTATAAATTTGTATCTCTCTCCCTTCTACCATAGAGCGCGCGGCATGAATACATTCGTTTTGCGTCCGCATTGCGGTGAGGCCGGTCCGGTGCAGCATTTAGTTTGTGGCTACCTAATGGCTGAGAACATCTCTCACGGTCTCCTCTTGCGTAAAGTGCCTGTGCTGCAGTATCTCTTTTATCTGACACAAATCGGCATTGCCATGTCGCCGCTCTCCAATAATTCACTTTTCCTCAACTATCATCGCAACCCGCTGCCGGAGTATTTGGCACGCGGTCTGATTGTCTCACTCTCCACTGATGATCCACTGCAATTCCACTTCACAAAGGTGCGTTGAGAGCACAGCTTCGTTTTGCATTTGTTTTATGGGAAAATAATTTGTTTTTTTTTTTTTTTCATTTGCTATAGGAACCCCTGATGGAGGAGTACAGCATTGCGGCGCAAGTGTGGAAGTTGAGCTCATGTGATATGTGCGAATTGGCGCGCAACAGTGTGATTATGAGTGGTTTTCCGCATAAGGTGAGTGAAAATTATATAAACGAGAGTTGGCTCTGTCTTTATAATAAGTAGTCGGTTTTCGTCAAGCAATCAAGTGATATTGAATACTTAATTTTGCTTGTTGTTTTTGTGGCAATAGCGGCAAATATGTTAAGTGAAGGCGTCTGAATTGTTAATCCTTGGCCGGATATAAATTTGTGTCCATGGCAGTTAAAGTTTAGCCATGTCCATCTGTCTTAGAAACACTTCTCTTTTTTCTCAAAGGAGCTGTTCATTTGTCGGAACAATCCATATATATTATAATTGTTATAACTGTTATTCAGACCCTTCTTGGGGGAAAAGAATAAGTTAACTATCATCGAAATTTCTTATCGGTAGGCCCAGGAAATGAGCTGTTTCGACGGATTGGGACCATAGGGAGAGGGAAGTTAAGTGAATTGGTTTCATTGAACATGAAAAGTGTCGTGAGAGAACTAATTGTTTTTCTCCATTTTTTTCAACTTCGTTCTGCTTCATCCCGGTGACCATATCGAAAGTCAGAGATCCTTGCCATGTGGTTGTTGTAGCGGCTTAAAGCATTCCTGAAGCAATTTCGATGGTGCCGAGTTGATAGTCCTTGGCCGGATAAACGCCGGGTCGGTTCTGGTTTCTTATATCCGACAGTCGTAGGAACATACAATCATCTGCGAATGAGATAATAGAAATGTAGTGATTAAGTGTGTGAAAGTTGAGAGTAGCAAGGCCTCAAGTGTTTTCCCTAGTGGGAGGGAGAGTTATCGGGCGTTAAGACTCCACTAGATTGGCTAGCTTCCCAGATTTTAAAAGTAGAACCACCCGGCTGATTTTCCACACATCGTGTGTGGAGGGTTGTCAGTGATAAGTTAAGGACTGTGCTGATATAACTTTACCATTGGAATTAGCTTCCTTTGGTTTATTGACGACATTCAGAAAATCCTCTTCGGGTAACACACCTTTTTGTCTTTTCCACCAATAAATTGTCGGCTAAAGTTGCTCGCGCACTTCTTCGGACTTGAGGATACTATCGGATTGGATAAGGATTTGACAGTAGCCAAAAGTTTGATAAACTTTTTACATATCTTCATTCCTATTCTCCAAATTGAAATCCCTTTTGGGGTGATCACAGCGATCGACTTGCAGTCAAATAAAGACATTCATCTAACAGATGTGATGTTCCGGTTCGACATACGGAACGGACGGCACAAGGAGCCAGGAGTGGCCTTGTGGCCCTCGTTCGGGAATTAGAGCGTGATGAAAGTTGGAGAGGATTGATCAGACTGGGTGTCACGCTGCCTACTTGAGCTCCGTGGCACCATAGAGGTTATTTGTTGGCCACTCGGCTGAAGTGGTGGCACATTGTGCAAACTAGGTGCATTAGAGATATAAACTTCTGATCGGACCACTATAGCATATCGCTGTCATACCTATTGACCAGTCAAAATTCCGTTCCCACGGCTGTCGGGTCTACGTAACCGGTACAGACCCGGACTTTTTCCAGCCAAGAACTGTCAATTGGGCAGAATCCTACCGCTACAACATCAACAACAACAACCAATTAATGTGAAGATATAGGTCTTTTTATACCACCTAAAGTAAATAAGATTGAAAAGTTTTCATAAGCATGATCTCATTTCCAACACGAATTCACTCAACTGAAATAACTCATTTCCCAAAAGTTGTTTGCCATTAATTAAATAAAGAGTAATTTTATTTAAATCGACTTCTCACATTTCTTCCGCAGGTCAAACAACATTGGCTCGGCCCGAATTACACGCGTGAAGGTGTTGCCGGCAATGACATAACACGCACCAATGTGCCCGACATACGCGTGGCCTATCGGCATGAAACGCTGCTTGACGAGCTGTCGAATATCTTCAAGGTGCACGAGATACCGAAAAGTGAGTAAATCTACCCGGGGACAACAACCAGCGCAGCAGTGACCAACAACAACACAAACACATTTGATACACACATACAACTGCGTCAGCCATTGCTTAACCCGAACAGCTGGTGCCATGACGGTTGAGCCGACATCTTCTCATGAATTTACCTACAAACATATATAAACTCCTTGAGGCTCCTTTTTCTACCACAATTATAACTGTAATTGCTATATACATATATATTAATATTATTACTACTACTATTACTACATATAACTGCTGTTACTAAAACCAATCAACAACTACTTCAACACGCGCGTATTTACATACATGTGAATTTGAATCTTCTTGTTATAACCTTAATGAAAATATGTATGTATGTTGGATTAAGTGTATGTTACATTTTGTAAACACACACACACATATTTATTGAAATATCTTTTTTCGTATTTAACACTTGAAAGTCGTAAACAATTAACAAAAGTCTAAACAATTGCAGAGGAGAGTGCAAACAACATTCAACTGCAAGCTGAAGAAGTTGAAAATGAAGTTGAAAGAGCAAATCAAATCGAAGCCGTTAAGTCATTTTTTCTTAGCTCAGAATATAGCTCGTGCTTGGAGGATTTATAATATTTGTTATTGTTTCATAATTATTTGATTTTTTTTACATTTTTTTATTCTAATTTGCCATCGCTTTTAAGCAAGTAAAATATATGTATGTATGTATAATAATAATATTGTTATTTATAGTATATATATATAGCCTCTTCCAATGAGTAAAACTGTTAAAATATGTTGTTGTATTTATGCTCACACGTATCTGTATGTAATATAAATTAATTTGCAATTTCCTCAATTCGGCTTGTTAAACTAAAAATTGCTACGGCAACTGTAAATTGTTTCATGTCAAACGCAAATGCAAACAGAAATTGTATTTACTACAACAAAAAATTGCAAATAAATTGTTTAATGGTGCAAAATGCACAAATAAATTGTGAAAATCCATATAAGCATTGAATTGTGGTTGTTTTTCTTATTATTCCTGCATTTCCGCTATGGATAGTGTGTGTGGCTCTCAAACTGTGCACTGTTGGCACACAAACTGTAGTTGGTTAGTGCAGCGCCATCTAGCGTCTAGTAGAGCGCCTGAAAGCACGCTACATTTTTGTTATTTTTTTGCCGGCCGCCACTTGCTGGCTGGTTCTGCGCGCCTGGTGTAAATTGGGAATTTCGTGCGCAGCCAAAAATGAATTTTCTGACGCCGCCGCTAGGGTGGTCGGTCGGTTTTTTGTGGGAATTACTTTTACGGGAAAATTTGCATGTTTTGGCAATTTTGCTGTAATTATTTGATGCAAATTATTTTTGCAACGACTTTTTTGGTACTGAAATTTTTTTCAGACGTATTTTTACTAAAAATAAAACAACAGGTGGGTTTTTATACTTTTTATTTTTTTTTTTTGTTCATTTAAATTATAAATAAAATATTAAATGCGTAATAAATAAAATTAGTATTTTTTTACGATTTTTATGAATGTTTTGGCGATTTGAGTGAAATTAAATATTATAATGAATAAAATTGTGTATGTGCTAATTTTCTTAAATAATATTTTCTTATTTGGGAATTTTGATAATTTTAAAACAAAGTCTGCCACACCAATAGTATTTTTTAATGAAAATTAAGAAAATGGTAATTTTATAAGAAAAAATTGAATATTAAGAAAAAATGATTTTTGTCTATTAAAAATTTACATAAATTAAGAAAAAAATAGAGCTTTTCTCAAAAAAAGTTATATTAAGAAATTAGCAATTTTCTAAAAAAAAATTGAAAATGAAGAAAAAATTGTATTTTTCTAGAAAAAATTAAGAAAATGGTAATTTTAATGAAAATTAAGAAAATATTAAAAAAAAATTAAAAATGGCAACTTTTATAAAAGGAAATGAAAATCAAGAAAACGTTAATTAAAAAAAAATATTTTTTTTCTAAAAAAAATTGAAAATTAAGAGAATATTATTTTCCTAAAAAAATAGAAAATTAAGAAAATATTACTTTAAACAAATTTAAAACCAATAAAATGTTAATTTAAAAAATATATTTTTTTTTCTAAAAGAATTGAAAATTAAGAAAAAAATTGTGTTTTTCTAAAAACTATTGACAATAAATAAAATGGTAATTTTCAAAAAAAAAAATTGAAAATTTAGAAAATATTATTTAAAAAAAGTGGTAATTATTTTAAAAAAATATTCTTTCTTTATACAATTTTTTTCTAAGAAAATATTTTTTTGCCAAACAAAAATTTGAAATTAAAAATGGTAATTTTCTAAAAACAAAATAGAAAACTAAGAAAATATTTTTCTTTAGAAAATATTTTTTTTCTATAAAAACTTTTTCTTAAAAAAATATTTTTTTTCTTAAAAAAATTTAAAATTAAGAAAATGGTAATTTTCTAAAAAAAATAGAAAATTAGGAAAATTTTTGCTTTCTAGAAAAATATTTCTAAAAAAATGAAAATTAAGAAAAAAAAAGGTTTTTCAACAAAAATAAAATTAGTATTAAGAAAATATTACTTAAAAAAAGTGGTAATTCTTTTAAAAAATATTTTTTTTCTTAAAAATTTTTTTTCAAAAAAATTGTTTTTTTTCAAAATGTTTTTTTAAAAAAAGTATTTAAATTAAAAAAATTGTAATTGAAAATTATAAATTGGTAATTTTCTAAAAAAAAAAATTGAAAATGAAGAAAATATTGTATTTTTCTAGAAAAAATTTAAAAATGAAGAAAATAGTAATTTTAATGAAAATTAAGAAAATATCTAAAAAAAAAATTAAAAATGATAACTTTTATAAAAAAATTGAAAATCAAAAAATATTACTTAAAAAAATTGAAAACCAATAAAATGTTAATTTAAAAAATATATATTTTTTTTTCTAAAAAAATTTAAAATTAAGAAAAAAATTGCTTTTCTAAAAACAGCTGAAAATAAAAAAAAATGGTAATTTTCAAAAAAAAAACTTGAAAATTTAGAAAATATTATTTTAAAAAAGTGGTAATTATTTTCAAAAAATATTCCTTTTTTATACAATTTTTTTCTATGAAAATATTTTTTTTTTAAACAAATTAAAAATTAAGAAAATTGTAATTTTCTAAAAAAAATAGAAAATTAAGAAAATATTATTTAAAAAAAGTTGAAAATCAAGAAAATGGTAATTTTCGTAAAAAAATATTTTTTTTCTAAAAAAATTCAAATTTAAGAAAAAAATAGTATTTAAAGAAAATGAAAATTATGCAAAAAACTAGAATTTTTTTGCTAAAAAAATTAAAATAAGAAAATATTATTTAAAAAAATGAAAATGAAAAAAATATTTTTTTCCAAAAAAAAATGGAAAGTTAAGAAATTGAAAATTAAGAAAATGGTAATTTTCTGAAAAAAAAACATTAAGATATATAATTTTCTACAATAAATGGAAAAATTAAAGTCATTCAGAAAAAGTGTCTTTTGATTTTTGTGTATGTGGGGGTTAATTTTTTTTCAAAAATATTTCTGGAAGAACAATTTTTTGTATTAATTAATTTTTGTGAAGAAAATTGATGAACGAAAATATGAAAGCATTCGTACATATGTATGTATGTATATTTGTATGTAAAAAATTACGCACTATTTTAATTTTAAGAGTTTTTTGTTTCAAATTATAATTCGATTCTCAAAGGTTTTATACAAAATAAATAATAATAAAATATGAAAAGATAAATTTCTAAGCACCAAAAAATCACAAGCAAATTTGAAAAATTATTCATTGATTTTATTTAAAAAAAAATAGGTTTTTATGTTTAGAAAAAAAAGTCTGAAAATTTTAATTCTTGCTTTAAGTATTTTTTTTTTTCGATTTTTCACATTTTTATTATGTTACCGAAAAGAAATAAAAAAGTTTTAAATGAAACATTATAGTACGTACATACATATGTACATATGTATTTTTGTATGCACATTTTAAGTATTCTTTTGCCTACTCGGCTTAACTTACATACATACATACATGTATGTAGTATGTACGTGTTTTTTCTGTGAAAATTCACAACTTTTAAAAACAAGGTGGTTCCCAAAAAAAGGGAAAAATAATAAAAAAAATAATAAAAAAAAAAAAAAAAAAATTAAAAAAAATTAAAAAAATAATAGTAATAATAAAAATAAAAATATTAAAAAAATAATAAATAAATAATAATAAAAAATAATATTAAAAAAGGAATATTAAAATAATAAAAAAATTAAAAAATCGGTCGCAGTATTAAAAAAAAATATATATTTAAATTTGTAATTATAAATATTATTATACGTTTTGTTTGTTTAACTTGTCTTCTGCGATATCTTCTATTTTTGATCATCAAACATAGTAAATTCTACATAACTGTATATGTTAGTAAGTGAAAAAATTCGTAAACACTTTTTGTTTCGTTAAATATATGAAAATGCGTTAAATATATACAATAAAATACAAAAATATGAACATAAAACACAACGGTTCATAAAAAAGTGTACACATGTACTTAATTGCCTTAACAGCACATACTAAAAACTATTTACTTAGAAGCTACGATATTTTACTTAATATGCCATCAATGTGAATGCGCGCGAGAAACAGTCGAAAATTTTAAGGAAATGCGTTTTTTTTTTATTGAGAGCAAAAGCTGAAATCAATTCTTTTAATTGCACAGCACACGGTCATAGATGAGTCCCAGGTTAGCGCCATGATTTCAGAGAATCTTTATATACACATCTACGTATAATTTCAATCTGCAAGCTATTATTACGGGATCGTAACGGTTATTGTTTTTACTTAGAAAAAACTACGATTTAATCGTTTTACAGGGTTGGAATTTTTCCTTTAGTTTTATTCATTTTGGTCGTCACATTCGGGTTTTTACTATTGCCGGTTATACTTTATCGATAATTTTCGATTTTTATTTTGAATTAAACCGATATTTTTGTGATTTTTATTATTTTGTCCAGATAAAATGGTGTTTTTTTCTAAAAAAAATATATGTATAACCGATACTAATGAGAACAAAAAAATATTTTTTAATGAAAAAATAGTAAAAATAAATATATATGTATGTACATATTTTTATCGAAAAAATATTAATGTGAACAAAAAAAAATATTTTTTAACGACAAAATACAAAACATTGAAACTAAATTTTTTTGAATTGAAAATTTTTAAATAGAACATTTTTTTTTGTAGAACACATAGCTAAAAATATCAATAAAACGTTCCAATATAGTCGAAAAAACTAAAAATCACAAACTAATGTTACGAAAAATCCACAAAACAAAAATAATTTTACAGCATATTTTCTATAACTCGCCATAACGGTTAATACTTGCTTTGAACAAAATCTTCAGCCCGAAAAACTCAAAATAACCGTTATTTTCGGTGCCGTTTTCTGGATTAGAAGCTTTTTGCTCTTAAACTTGGAATATATTTAAGTAATAGGCAGTGTCAGCGACGCATTCACATTTCACTTTCAGCTTACGGCATACATAGTAGTTACATACAAATTTATGTTTAATCTTAATTGCTTTCGTTTTTTGTAATTTTCTTGCTTTGTGTGAAGTTTTATAGCAACTTTGGCACTACGTCTTGAATTGCTTATCGTTTATTATTTAAATATGTTTTTATTTTGCCTTTTTAGTAAGTAATTAGGGTCTTTTTTATTGCGCATTTTGCAACGTTTTCTTATTTTTGTTTCTTTGATTTCGAATTAGTCTCTTTAGATTGTTTAGCAATACTCAACGCTTACATGTTCAGTCGCAATTGTTATTATGGTTGTGTAGTATGTGTTTAAAACGGTGAATTCATGCCCAGTTTGGTGCCAAAGTCAAGCCTCGCGCGGCGCTGATAGCGTGTGTTAACTCTGTAAAAGCGAAAACAAAAATAAAATATAATAAAAAGTAAAAAATAAATTCAATTTAAGAAACTCACTTAATCTCCTGCCATTTGCAAATCTCGGTGATTGCCAGACTTATAAAACTGCCGCCGTAGAGGAACGCGATCGCCGGCCACATGCCGCATGCCTCATCGAAGAAGTTGTCCTGCAGTACTATTTGCACCGCACAGATCACGATGTGCACGAGCAGCGTGCAGCCGCAGGTGAAAGCCCAGATGTGATTGCGGAAGGGATTGCGCTGCCACAACGAGTGATCGCGGTGCACGAAGCAGGCGGAAATCACCACTGCAAGGTAAAAATGCTTGTATGAGTATTGTATCTAGTAAATGTGCTAACAAATGTGCTCACCGAAATGCACTAAGATGCCGAGAAACGAGAAGATACGCGCGATTTGCAAGTTGATATGCAATTTCTCCTCGTCAATGTCCATGAGCTCGATGGGATGCGCCATAAATGTGCAATAGGCGAAAATCTGTGGGAGAAATGAAATAATATTAGGCTAACAAGAATATATTTCCAGGAAATGTTTTCAACTAGAAACTCGGGTATAAAATATATATATGTATATATATATATATAAACTTTTATGTTAGAATTTTCATTACATTTACTATTTCTTCCTTGTTATGGAGATAATTTCGTAATTTCTTAACCATTTGCTTAGGTTTACTTATATAATCCAGCAAAGTAGAACTCTCCTTTGGATTATTTTTGTATTGATAAGAATGATGGAATGATTTTTTAGTCAATTCTGTTCTATATTATATTTTTCCGCTAGAGGGCGCTCGAAAAACTACACTCACTAAACAGCTGGAACGTGTTTAACGAGCGACTCTTATTGGTATCAGTGGTGCACTACGTTCAACACCAACAATGGAACTTAATGCAATTCTACATATAGCACCCGTGGACGTAGCCGGCAATCGCATAGCGGCATAGGTTGCTATGGAAGCTGAACACATTCAGGGCCCCATAGCGGAATATTCCGAAAATTTCCCTCACTTGGATTGCATCCCTGATAACTTGGATGACTGCGTCACGGAGCTTACTTCTGGCGACATCTGCAGATACCTCCGAGGGATATGTGTATAGGGCGGATTCGCTGGAGAAGAGGCGCGGTAAACTTTTTCATCAATGGACGGAGGTTTAAGTGGAAATTTAGAGGAGATTCTTCTGTCGGGAACTCTCAATCAACTATTGGCATCCTGAACCACATCACATCAGTGTCTTTCAAGCAAAAGTGGCAGCCATTAAGGTAGCAGGAGATGTACTTCTCTGATATACCGATTTTTTAAGGGAGGATAAAGAGCTCAAAGCTGGTCAAGGGGTGTATGAGCTCTCTAGCAGTAGTACCAAGATACTCCTTATTAAACTTTTCTGGGTGCCTGGCCACAGCGAAATAGTCGGAGACTATTCGAATGCTGGATCTATAGAGCTCGCGCGAGCTCAACAAGCATTAGTCAGCAACCAGCAGCTGTAGGGTTGCAAAAGCCTTCTGGTCGGGAGTGGAACGTAAAAGGTCCATTGAAAAAGATTCACATCACCGAAATGACAGCTGTACTAACTGGACACTTTTTCATTGACGCTCATGCGGTGAGGTTATATGATGATGATACTTTTCAACCTTGCAACGAGGAAGATAAGATGATCTAGACACTTTTTTGCTATCTTCTTTCATATGCTTTCGACGAACTCGGGGAATCGGCGGGAATTTACATTAGACACCTTAATAAAATTTAGGCTAAAATGTTCTAGGCGCTTTCTTTTTGATCCATACCTAGGAGTTCTAGCAGGCGTCTCTAGCTGTCCAAGTAGTATTATTCATGGCCTCAAATCAAATCAGCTCATTTACCTAATTTAACCTAATTTATAGGATCTCCTTCTGGGTGTTGCTAACTTCGTGACAAAAAAACTATTTTAAAGTATAACATTCATTATACTAAGGTCTTTGGATAGATTGCAAAACAAAATTCGTACTTACCATAATCAAAATGGGAGCGATGAATTTGCAGCCATAACACCATATCACAAAACCGAAGACCTTTGTATCATACTCGGTCTGCTTTTTGCCCGTGGCACGATTCATAATCTTCGGATCGACATCGATGTGCGCCAAGGCCAGCGCAATCAACGGTACTGGCACACTCATCAAATAGAGCACCATAAGCGGCGTCAATAGTGGCGGCAACGAGAGGCAAGCACTCAAAATATTGATCATCGAAAGCGCGCCGGCACAGCAAGCCCAATATTGTATGCAATTCCAAAGGCCAGCCGAAAAACGACGCGACAATTCGATAATGGACACCAGCGATAACGGTTCATCGCGACACACCGATATGGAACAGGGCAACGAGTTGAGCAGGCGACCTAAGTAGACGGGAGACACTGTATTGCCGGCAGCTTGCATCGGACGCATTTGTGGCTCATCATTGCCATAGAAACCGCTTTCGAGCAGCTCTTCGGTGGTGTAGGGTTCATGACTGCCATACTTCTCCTCGCCATTGAGGTCTTTCTTGAGGCGCAGCAGACGCAATTTGTTGTTCGTTAAGTTGCCCTCCGTATAGGCGGCAATATCTTGACACACTTGCGGATAAAGCGGCTCGACAGCTATACTGCAATCGGCTTGCAGGAATATATTCGCATTTGAATTGCTGGCCGAAGAACCGAGACAAACGACAATCTCACCGTACGACTGCATAATGTCGAGCATTTGGCGCGTCGCCTCGGGCGAACAGTCTGTGAATAGCGACACTTGCAATGGCACATTGTCTACCTGCTCCAAATGTGGACGTATATTCTCGATGCCGCGTGGCAATTTAGCGCGATTCGACATGTCAAAGTGCACGGGTGCGCTCTGCTCGGTACTCTCTGTTATGATGCTCATCGAGCGACAATTCTCATCCATGGCAGAGTCCTCCGATTGGCGGTGCTCATCGTCGGCGGCATCAGCAATAGCTTTGCTGCCGCCATCCACCAGATGTAAGGGCGCGTCTTTGCCGTTGCCGTTACCTTCACCACCACAACTGACGCTACTGCGACGCGAGGGCGGTGTTGAGCTAAGCTGCACCGCTTGGTAGTCATCGGGATTGGAGATGGCGCCCGGTGCTGAGGAGCTCAGCGTTTTGGAAGACTCGAGATTGGGTGGCGGTAGCAGATGATGCAGATCGCTGCCTTCGTCGTCCGCGTCGTTATCGGTGCCACCTGTACCGCCTGTAATATTCGATGTATTTAGGTGCGTTTGATGTGTGGGATGCGTGCTACTAATATTACTACTATTGTTGTTCTGATTACCTATGTTGATGGTGGTGGTGGTTGTGGTGTTCTGCGTGCTGGTGCACTGATTTATGATTTCTACATTATGAGGCAATGAAACATTATTGGTGGTTGAATTGATGGTGCTTGTGGCAGTGTTGTTGTTTTTGTTGATGGTAGTGCTAATGGCTGTCTTGTGATCATGTGCGGACTCAACAATGTTGATGGTATTCTCATTATTACTCTGCAAACTTTTGTTACCCGAACGCCCGGACGTACCGCTGGTGTTGGCCTTATCCGCAGCCGTATTCATTGAGGCCTTATCATCCGCCTCATTCAAAAGGGATATGTGACAATTCCAACCGGACTCCAGACCCATCTTCTCGGAGAACACACGCGAGCGCAACTCGTTCTCTTTGCTGAAATGTACGAAACGTATGCAAGCGCGCTCCAGCCGCTCCACCAGCTGAACAATGTCCATCTGCGCTTGATACTGCATAGTTACCATACCGATGAATACCTGATGGCACTGCATTTCGAAACAGCCCTCCACATCGTTGATGTCATCGTCTTTGCTTTCGCTGAACAAGAGCGAATCAGTGCTGATGCTGTGGCTCAATTTCGTATGTATATGACCGCCGCTCTCGAAATCGCAATGCGCGCGATCGACATGCTGCATGCGGATTTTCGACTCGGGCGGTAGTTCTAAGTATGCAATCGGTCCGCCGGTGTGCTGTGCGCCGCTGAGCGCCCCAATGATGCCATGCCGTAGCGGACGATACGAGAAGGCCGTACAGTAAGCGGTGAGCGCGCTGCGTTGGTAGAAATCAAGCGCTTTCTTTCGATCTTGCGCCGACAGAGGGCGCAAGTCCTTGCCATCCCAGAAATCATCACAGAAATCCATTATAATGTCGGCGGTGCCTTGGGTGAAGAGCGAGAGGTAACCGGCAGGGTTTTCCCGCATCACCACCGACAGTGAGTGGGGAAAGGGTACCTTCACTTTAGACGACAGCTGCAGTTGACGTGCAAAGCGGATGTCACGGCGCACCACCTCCGGTTGCTGGATGTGTGTAAGAGAGGGAGCAAATATTCATAGTTTTGTTAATTGTATCCCACGATTTTTCATAAAATTTTATTTTATTACAAATAATTTTGTTATATGTTGCACAGAGTTAATAAGTGGAAGAGGTTCGAAACCACGAAATATTCAACCCGCAAACACAAAATACCCAGAAATAAAGTCCCCAAATTGAAACCGAAAATTATTTATGATATCTTCATGAAATCAGGTGCTCTTATTTCGAACATGATTTGATCGGCTATACAAATTAAAAAAATCGGTTCAAACCTTCCCTTAAACTCCATATAGTTTTTATACCAATTGCAGCCTATCTTCTTTACTTAAACTGTCTTCGATTCACCATTTCTCTGCCATAAAAATACATGTATCAGCTTCCAGGTGAGAATAATTTCTAGACGTGCATGGAGAAGAGGTTTAATACCGACCGGTCCGAAATGTTTTGTGGAGCAGGGACAAAAGCATACTTCAAGGATCTTGAAATATCTCTCCTCATTCGTCTACCAAACTGAGTTAACATCTTCCAAGCGGAAGTAGTAGGCATAGAGAAAGCCGGGAAGATAGAGAAAGCTACCTTCTACACAGATAGCCAGGCGGTTTTGTTAGCTTTGTCGTCGCCAAAAATAAACTCCAGCGTGGGCAACAAATTTAGAAAGGCTTTAAAGCGGGTGACAGGTCAAATTCATTTGTCCATAATTTGGTTTTCCGGTTTTAGAAACATTTTCGGTAACAAAAAGCAGACGAGTTGGCCACGTCGGGAGCCTCTCTAGACAAGTCAAAAGCGGAGACGAAATTGTGCCCGCTACGAATATTAAAGAGCGAGCTAAATACGCAATTAGAACAAATAGCTCAGAATAGATGGAAATCTACAACCAAATGTAAGATAGCGAAACAGATATGGCCAAATCTTATGAATTTGATATTCTACATATTCGTAAGATTGGCGCTTTTGGCGCTAATTGACCAGAATTAATATTGTGAATGGCTCAAATGAACTAAAAATTTATTATTATTGTTTATAGAAAACAAAACTAAGGCGTTACTAAAACGTTTTTGAAGCAAAGATTGGAGATAAGGGCGAGCAGAAAGAATGACAACATAATTACGCATGCGTCACACTTGTTTACGAAGGAATGCACTACAAGTGCTAGCCTCATTGTTATACTACTTTGGGCAAAAAATAGTATGACTTTTTAATTTAAAATGTCTCGCGAAAGTCCATTTTTTTAGGTTGGTATGACAGTCAGTCTGCTGCCGCAACATTCAATATGTTGGATTCGTGTTTGATTGGTAAAAATTATTCAAAGAGGGCCGAGAACGCGTTGACGACGAACCACGTCCAGGATCCCGTCAACATCAACTAATGATCCCCACGTCACTACAATAAAAGAATTGGTGCTAGAGAATCGACGATTAACAGTCAGAGATCTTAGCAGCACCGTTGGAATAACGGAAGGATTAGTGAAAACCATTTTGAAAGACCGAAAAGTGAACGCACGATTTGTTCCAAAATCACAAAATTTTTTCGAATAACAGCGTCGCGCGCCGACTACCAGAATGTCATGAAACGTTTTATTACTAGCGTGAGATCTGAGTTGATCTTTGCTTACGACCCGGAAACAGATGATCAATCGGCCAAATATCGAGGCAAAACTGAGCCAAAGCTGAAAAAACACGGCAAAGCAGGTCAAAAATCAAGGTTATGTTGACAGTTTTCTTCGATTAACGTAGAGTGGTGTACACCGAATTTCTTCCGACCGGCCAAACTGTCAACAAGGAATATTATTTGAGTTATGCGTCGTTTGCGCGAAGCTGAACGTAAAAAGAGGCCGGAATTGTGGGAAGACAACTTTTGGTTTTCGCACCACGGTAATACACCGTCACATACTGCATTAATTCTTTGTCAGCTTTTCGCGAAATTTTCAACCAATATCGTACCGCAACCACAGTATTCGCCTCTTTAGCTCCGTGTGACTTCTGGCTATTTAGCAAATTCAAACGATCGCTTGAATCGCCACACGCATTGAAGGCTTTTCTGGGAATTTATTTTAACAACAGTTTTGAGGATTGGAAAAAACTTTGGCACCACTGTATTATGGACAAAGGCGACTTTGAGGATGAAAATTTTGAAGAATAAATTAATAATTTTAAAATTATGAAAAAAGTCTCTCTTTCATCAGGATATTTCAATTTTTATTGAAGTTACAGACGGATTGGAATGAGTTACACACAAACATACACACATAGAAGTGAACTTAATAAATGTGTTAAAAAAATGAGGGAAATCGTTCCATAATCCATTATCGTTATTCACGTTAACGTTAGTCAAATTAACTTCAAAGTCGATGCCATGTTAAGTGAATGTATCAACTATTTACATATATTTATATTTATCTGAATCATAGTTAAAAGTACTGATTTTCACAAAAACATATTCACTACTCACCAAATGTCTGTAAGAAGCCAACTGACCCTCGAGTGAGAAATGATCTGTAGCAGAATCTTTAAAACCGATTTGTTTGGCCAATTCGCAGAGGCAACGTCTGCACACAATTTCACATTGCAAATAGTAAAATTTAAAATTAGTAAAAATCATTTTGGAGGAAATGCGGTTTTTGAAAGTGTAAGGTTGAATACAAGTAAATATGGGCTAAATAAGTTGCGTATGTAGAAATGTTCTATGTATGTAGGAATGTGCCAATGATGCGCTGCTTACATAAGTAACGGTAAAAACTAAGTGTGAATAATTTTCAAATACAAAAAAATAATAAGAAAATGTTCTATGTTTTTGTTGAAAAATTTGTAAATACACAAACACTTAGATAATCGGTGACTTAAATACGAAGCTATGATCACAAATGGATTTTGTAGAGAAGAGAAAGTTTACGAATAGAAATTGGTTAGTGTTCATACATACATACATATATAAGTAAGCTGCTTGGCATGTTAGTTAAAAAATAAAGATATTCGTATACTTGTATAAACGGTAGAAACTGAAATGAGTTTCAGATATAAGCATATAAAATAAATATACATATTTGAAAAGCGCTAGAACTAATTAAGGGGTTATAACCACTTGAAAATCAGAAAAAGAGGTTATAACGGGGTTTTCAATAAGAGCGCTACAAAAGTAAGTAAGTAATGTTGTATTCCTGTGAAAGTACATTCGATGGCATTATGCATGGAACTCGATTTCTTTTTCATGGTCATCATGGGCACTCTTGCAGAATTCCAGACGCTGAAACCAATTTTCGACGGTTTTAAAGCATAAATAGGTCGATACTGCTGCAATTTCACGTTCAATATTCGCACGAAATTCATCAATCGTCGCTGGCTTGTTGGCATATACCATAAACTTGACTTAGCTCTATGGGAAATAGTCTTAACGGCGTCAAATTGCACGATCGAGGCGGCTAATTGACTGAGCCGTTTCGTGAGATATCACGACCACCAAACTTGGTTTGCAATAAATCGATTGTTACATTCGCTGTGTGTCTTGTGATGCCGTCCTGTTGGAACGACATATTGTCCAAGTCCATATCATTGAATTCGGACCAAAAATATTCGGTTATCATTGAGCGGGAGCGATTCCCAATCACAGTAACATGACGTTCTTGGTCATCACGGAAAAAGTACGGCCCAATGACGCCGTCGGTCCATAAACCGCACCAAACCGTAATTTTTTCGGGATGCAATGGTGACTCTTGGAGTACGTTTAGATTGCTGCCTGACCAATAACGCCTATTTTGTTTGTTGACGAAGCCATTCATCTAGAAATTAACCTCATCGCTGAAGTTGAATTTTCGATGAAAATCCAGATTATTGTCAAGTTGTGGCTCAGCCCAATGCACGAACATACGACGATTCTGGTGGTCAATAGACTTTAGTTCTTGCGTCAATTTGATCGTGTAGGGATGTAAGCTAAGATCTTTTCGCAAAGTTCGCCACAACGACTTCACAGAGATGGCCAAGGCAGGAGAACGACGTGTGAGAGTCTGATTTGGGTCTTCCTGAATTGATGCGCTAGCGGCAGCAATATTATCGACCTTTCTTTGTCTCACTGACAGGGGAACATTTTGTACTGTGCCTGTGGATTCAAATTTTTCCACTAGACGCTCAAGTCTTGATCTGCTCATAAAGTTGAGGCCACTGACTCCGAATTTCGGTAGTAAATTTTAATAATTTCGACTCGTTGTTGGTTGTTTCTATGGTGAAATGGCAAACCTTACTGGAGAAAAATGTCAAAAAAGTGGGAAAAAATATGGTGTCGTTTGATTTCCCTATCGGTCTACTTTTGTAGAGTCCCTATTGAAAAACTCGTTATTAGTTTGCAACGAAGTTTGTAATAACCAGAAGAAAGCGGCCGACGCTATAAAGTACATATATAATATGATTAGCATGATAGCCTGAGTCGATTTAGTCATGTCCGTCTTCTGTACGTCTGTTCGTCCGTCCGCCTGTTAAGATATCGATCTGAAGTGAAGTGCTTGTATGAACAACTTTTTAATTGGTCGAAATAACTTCACGAAATTTGACATAGGTTTTAGTTGTTGTTGTTGTGGAGGCAGAAAACATTCCTGAAATTATTTCAAGGAATGTGGCTAGTTGAGAGACCTTGACCGGATAATAATCCGGGTCCGTCCCGGTTACTTAGAACCGATTATCGTGGGAACGCACATGGTTAATTGTTTAAGGCAATTGCTCAGATCGGACCACTAAAGCAAATAGCTGTCATACAAACTGAACGAAAGAAATCCAGTGCTACCATACATGCATACTTTTTCATTTCACGAGATATCTCGAAATTTTGAAAGGATTATTGTCCAAGATCTATGAAAGTCAATGGTATATATGGCAGCTGCCACCCAAACTGACCGATTAAAATTTAGATCTTGTAAGAAATCTTTGGTATTTGTTGTTGTAGCAGGAGAATTCTGCCGAGTTGACAGTACTTGGACGGATATAAATCCGGGTCCGCTCCGGTTACATAGACCCGACTGTCGTGGGAACGGTTCTTTGGTATTTGTAAAGGGCTTTGGTGCAACCGAAATCATATAGAGAATATTCTTCAATATACATACATACATATGTACATTCGAAATGTATATAAAAAAATCGATTTTTCGAAATTTACAAGTGGATATAACCTCTAAAACAAATATGTGATAAGTAAATAGTTTTTTTTTGAAAATAGTTCTTTTTTAGAAAAGCAAAAGAAATGTATAGATTCCCCTTCTTTTTCTATTACCTACACCTTAACCGCTATGGAAGGAGAAATTAATTTTGATTTTTTTAAATACAATAAATAACGTTTTTATATGAAATCAATTTAGTTTCATAAAAAATAAATAATTAATCAGCGAATTGTTTAAACAATTACAAATGATTTAAATGGCGAAAATTACTATAATAACAAATATGAGTGTGCGACATGAAATAAAGTAATATTTTAACTGTTTACATACATATACATATATAAAATAAAATAAATAATGGTTATTGCAATAAAATATGAGCTTTTATGAAGCAGTTATTTACGTAAGAAATTTCACAACAATTCAAGATTTATAAAAATTTTGAAAAAAACATGCCGAAAGATTTTTAATTAACAATTTGGAAAAGTAAAGCGAATATAAAACATGAGAAAATATACATATTTTATTCAGTGCAATTAAACCTGTTATTCATTTGTGGCGTTAAATGCTTCAGCGTAGCTTTTTGTATGAGTACAAAAGTTTTTTTCCGTTAAAAAAAACAAATTTGCATTAAAAAAGTATGATTAAATAGCGGCGAAAAATGTTAAATGGCGAAAATAATGCAAAAAACCAATTGGATTGAGTTTTGTTGCTGTTATTGTTGTTGTTGGGTAAGTGCGTTAGTGTAATGCTGTGGAAAATAGCTTCGCATCTTACATGGATTTCAACAATTCGGTCAAATGCGCAATAAAACTTGGCATTTTTGTGCATAAATCAGTTTATGTTGGCGCTTCAGTAGCAGTACGTAGCACGCTTTCTGCTGAGTTTGCCTTATTTCAATGGATTATATACATACAATATTTGTTTTTGTTAATTTGGAATTTGGCGCTTGATTTTCTTGTTTCTTTTGTTTGCTTTAAAACTGATGGTTTTTCAAAATTGTTCGCTTCATATTTGTGCAAAATACAAAAATTTTAATTGAGAAAATTGAAAATTTAAGTTTATGGAAAAAAGAATTTAGAATTAAATTGGTTTAATATTATAAATATAGGCAAAAAATATATATTTGGAAAATAGTAGAAACCCAAAAGAGTTGAAATCAAAAAGAGAAAAGGCAAGCTTCGAAAATGAACTACGTACCCATGCAAAAAGCTAGTCAAACTGGAGTCAACGTGGGCATACCGATTTGTGACTGGCACCAAATCTTTATCCAGCATCGCCACGGCGGTTACATGTCCACAGAATTGTGCGTAATGTGCATGCGTCAGCGGCGAACAAGTATTCAACAGTATTGCGAGACCTGAAATGGGGATTTTTTTAGATTTTTTTTTTATTAAAAAAAGATAAAACAGGGAAAAACTTTTACTTCGGTTGCGCCGAAGCTATAAAATACTCTTTATATATGAAGGAGTTTTCACAGAGAAACTTAATTTTGATTGGTCAATTTGTTAGGCAGCTATATATTATAGTGATTCGATCGAAACGATTTGTTGAGAGATTGTTGCGCTGTCTTGGACAATAATCCATGCCACATTTTGTGCAGATTTCTTGTCAAATAGAAAAGTTTTCCATACAAAGACTCGATTTTGAGTGATCAGCTTATATGACAGCGCTATGCTATAATGGTTCAATCTGAGCTATTTCTTAAGATATTATAAAGCTGACTTGGAAAATAACGCGTGCCAAATTTCGTGAAAATATCTTGTCAAATAAAAAAGTTGTCCATACAAGAACTTGATTTTGATCGCTCAGTTTCTATGACAGCAATATGCTATAGTGATCCGATATCAGCCGTTCCGACAAATGAACGGCTTCTTGGTGATAAAAGGACATGTGCAAAATTTCAGATCGATATTTCAAAAACTGAGGGACTAGTCAGCGAATATACAGGCGGACACAACTAAATAATTGTTAATCATTTATATATATACTTTTTAGAGTCTTCAACGTTTCCTTTTGGATATTACAAATTTCGTGGCAAATTTAATATATCCAGTTCAGTGTATAAATATGAAATAATTTTACATTCATTACGCACCCAATGGTTTAAGTGATGTGATATGCGACTTCCACTCATGATCATCGAATTCCAAACGAAATGGACAGTGTTGATCATGTGTTAGATCGAGCACTTCAGCAACAATGCCACCGTTTTTACTCTCCGCCTGACTCGTATGATTACTTTCGGTATTCAGCGTTGAACAACTTGTGCTGCGATCGTCTAAGCGATCATTGTCGGTATCGTGTAGGAAGAATACCTTCTCAGCTGTTGGATTTGGCCATGAAAGTATGCCTTTCTTGTCAATGCAGCACAGTGCTGTTATGGAACCCAATACCTGTACTAAATTCGATGAACGAGGTAGTAGTTCACTATCACCATGCCACAGTTGCCACCAATTGCGAAAAACATTTGAACGCAACAGTGATATATTGTTATAATCAAAAGTTGGCGCATCCAAGTCTTCTTCGAACGATTTTTCCGAGTCTTTAGTGATGAGCACTTGTGGTATTTTGAGAAAGCACTGTAGTCTTGCCACACCCCATAAATTCATCGATATCCACATGATGGGGAATATGAGAGGCAGTAATGGTATAACTGCAGCGGCTGGTGTTTCCAGGAAAACATATTTCCAATAATGTTGCTCATTGGGATGTGTGCCGACATTGGGCGAACTGCTCAAGCCATTGATACGCAACATGCCGGCGAAAAGCGTCAAACAAAGTGCACATATGAAGCCCCATTGTTGTATGTATTTCGTCACCAGCTGCGGACGAGGAAATGATTTGAGTTAATACATTTTAGCATGTAGTTTAAACTAAAAGAAATAAAATGTAAACAAAAAATACTTAAAAATTTTAAAAATAATATTTAAAACAATGAAAAGTGGTTAAGCACGGATTATTTTCATGTAAATGACATTATTTTCAAATGTGAACTACACTGATTAAAAATAATATCTTATTATAAAAAAATTACAATAATTTTATGCGTCTGTTCGCGCACATGTAATTGAAATATAGAATTCTTCACATACACGTCATAATTTAATTAGCACTTCAGTGGAAAAGCAAACATTCCAATAGAACACTAGACTACCCACCAAATAACGTTGCTGATTGTATATCGTCGATGGGCGCTTCAATGAGTTTTCCAAAATCACACGCAAATTATCCAGAAAAGGCGTCGTCTGCAATGTGCATACTAAGTCTGGTAGAGGTGCACGCGCCAAAGGACGCACTGGCGGATCATTCACCTGTGTTGGGCCATATATTTCATGCATTTCAAATGTGCGCTTTCCATTCACTTCCGTACATGGACCGGGCGTTATGTGACCCGGTCGTAGTACAATGTGATCACCGCGTACCAATAAGGCCCACGGTAAATTCACAATATTACCATCGCGATATGTCCACTGCAGCGACACACAAGGTGAAACTGGACAACACAGATGCGGATAATTGCATGGTTGCCACTCGCCACATAGATCACGTTCAGCGAGTCGTATATCGGCGAGTGCCTGGCGTGTCTTGCGGTAGATTTCGGTGCGACGTAAATGATTTTCGCGCACCACCACGCACAAATCCAATGATAAGATAGCCGCAACACAGATCGCCGCCAGATATGCCTCAGCAATAAGCAACGCAATCATAGTGAATAACGTTGCTGTGATTGCAGGCCATCCCAATGGTGTGTCGCTTGGTTTGAAGAATGCCGAACGCAGTTTGCGATAGTAGCTGCAATAAACAACAACACGAAAATTTGGAAATTGTCCAAATATTATTAATAATTAAGTATGCAAACAGTCGCAAGCAATATGTACATAAATAACACTCTTGACTAGACTAAAACACATACATACTCGTACATATGTATATTTACACAAACAGTTACGCGAAAGTCTAGCAATGTTCCTTTTGCACTTACCTCTCTTTGGCGTAGGTGGCCTCATGTTCACGCAACAATTTTTCAATATCGTCGTGCAGACGTGATAATGCAACACGCGTAGTTAAACCATAATTAGGTTTTTCATGGGAAACTCCTTCACCGGTCGCATTCCCCATTGTCTCCGTAGCAACGGCTTTGCGTTGTGACTTTACCGACATCGTTGCTACTAACCGATGCGTCTAGCGTTTACATTGAACTCCGCCGCAAACTGGAATTTTATTAATTTGTTTGTTTTCTTTTGGTCTTTGGCCTATTTAATCGGTCACACACTCTGTTGCAATTTAATTTTTCAGCGCATTTTTGGCAATTTACTTTACACTACTTTTCCAAACACAAATAAATTGAAACTCACTCACGATTATTGCTGAGAACAAATGAAAAGTCAAATTGGTTTGACAACTGTAATTTTCAGAGCAATCAGCTGTTGCCAATCTCTTATCAATTGCACAGGGTTGCCAAGGCTAAAAACGAAGTGTATGCCTTTGAAGTGAAAAATTTCTAATTTGTTTATAAAAATATATTATTTATTTATTTATATCAAAATTCTCGTATATTAGTTGCATTTTTAATTTTTTTAATAACTGATACATTACATTGCAGTAGTGGTCATTAGACGGAAAGTATATGCTTCAGATGTATCGTAATTCATGTTAATTGTCATGTTATGATTTTGAAATAAACAGTAACTAAACCTGAACCACGAAGTTACGAATAACAGCCAACAGGAAACGTCGGAGTCCTTACAAATATATAACTATATTATTATTAAATTCAACGTGTTATTTAGCATAGTTAGATGAATCCAGTAGGATGGAGTCATGTGTAGAAGTTCATATATGTATATTCATTCAGGAATGTTCCCTGACTGCTATTCACTTGGGAATGGTTAGAAACAATTTACATATGGATCAATCAGCTCACGACTTCCGATCCTAGACCAAGTATCTTCTGGGTAGCCAAAGAACATCCGTTTGAAGAAGAGTTAAAATGAGAAGGCGAAATATTCCCTGTTGTGCGCTGGGCTTGGGACCCGCCACCTAAAAAACGCCCCCAATGAAAATAACAGCGGCTGCGCTGACTAGGTCGCACGTACGGACGAAAACATTCCAGCTCTGAAAGTATTCGATGCAAATCTCGCCGGGGGAAGCAGAGGAAGAGACCTCCACTCCGTTGGAAAAACGAGGTGGAGAAGGATCACTTCGGCTCGATTGCTTTCTTCAGACAATTGTTGACAATAGAAGTGCAAAGTAGATGATGCCTTGACCGGCCCACCACGCACATAGCAAAGCATTCTTCATTGTTCAAATCAGCATTCATCCGCTTCGGAAATTCCGTTCAAGAGGCTTTTCGGATTTGACGATTTGTATTATTTCACCAATATTTTCGACCTTAGCTTTCCAGAGTTTGGTGAGTTTTTGGTATTAAAATTATCGGAACGGATACGACGAAACCAAAATTACGGGTGATTGCCTGTTGCAGTATCAGCAGCATAAACACTATTCATTGGTATCGCTGATGACCATCTTTAACGCGGACTTGAGTATTTGAATAATACTGAGTCAAAAATGGTATCGAAAAACTGGACGTTGCTTCAATAGTCATAATATTTTAATGTTCTACTTGGCGTAATATTTAGTTATCCAAATATAATACTTTCCTACTTGCTTATTAAATTCATGAATTATTTCTCTACTTTGCAACACGTAGTAAGCTAAATAACGGTATCAACTCTTAATTGCATCACTTTTGAGGTCAGCCCAAGTAGCATATTAATACGACTTCAAAGCGCTCCTTTGAAAGGGGAACACATTACTTCCGGCATTGCCAAAGTTTCCTTCCTGTCATCAATGAACAAAGCATTCGCTTTGTGAGAGAGAAACCGCACGATTACAATGGCTTACAAATACAAAAACTGCAAAAAATTATTTTGAAGCAATGCGGCGAATTGATAAAACTTGAGAAGAGAGCAGCAGAGATTATACAGAGGCTGTAGATATACAGAGATTGCGGCGTTGCCGGTCTGAATTTTTCGTGGCAGTTTCCAGCCAGTCCTTGTACACCTTCATTTAAGAGGTTCATTCATTAAACGGGTCTTTACTAGTCAAGCGGTCCAAAACAACGGCAAAAATGAAAATTCGCTGAAAAACATCGCAGTCGAGGCTTATAAAAAATGTATTGAAATTTGGAACAATAGTTTTATGTTTGTACTGGCTGAGAAGCCTTACCATTTACTGTCAGTACGAATCAAATTGATCAGAGCTAACAGGTTAATTGAAAAGTCCCCAGCCCGACACTTAGATAGCGCTACTAGAATTAAATCCATATGATTTTTAGTTAGTTCTAACCTTCTAAAACCGAGTGTAAGAATTTAACAGCTGTTGGATCCTTTGTTATGGTGGAAAGAAAAGATTGTTACCGACGGAAACGTTGAAAGGGCCAACAAAATAATTTTGGATGACCGTAAAGTGAAGTTGTTCTAGATAGCAGGCTCTTTTAAGATATCTGCTGAACGTGTACATCATATCATTCACGAATATTTGGATGCAGTGCTTGGAGATGCTCAAGCATTCACTCCGAAGTCCAGTCGACCGTCATTTGAGTGAAATACACACGATGACTCCGCTTCAAAGCGTGGAAAGAGGCTAAAGTTGGCTGGTAAAGTTACGGTCTGTATTTTGGGATGCGGATGTAATATTGTTTATTGACTACGTTGAAAAAGGAAATACGATCAACAGCGACTATTACATAGCATTATTGGACCCAAATCGTCGACAAACGGCCGCAATTGAAGAATACGAATTTGCTGTTTGACCAAGACAATGCACCGTGTCTCAAGTTAGTGAAACCGAAGGCAAAAATCCGTGAATTCTACTTCAAATTGCTTCCGCATCCAACGTATTCTCCAAATCTGCATTCCAGGGCCTATTTCCTGTTCTCACATCTCAAGAGAATACTCGCAGGAAAGAAAATTAATAGGTGATCGTCGAAACTGAGGACTTCAAAAGTGGTATCGCTAAGTTGGAGGGTCGGTATAAACAGTGTATCACCCTTAAAGGGAACTATTTTAAATGAAAAAAAACGATTTTTTCAAAAATAAATGTGTTCTTCTATGGTATACTGGGGACTTTCCAATTGATCTGTTAAACATTATACATTACTATCGTAATATAAAGCTCTATATAAATAATTTTTAATAAGCCATATTTTGCACTTGTTTCCTCTTAAGCGAAATCAGGATACTCGTCAAGTACATAAACAAGTTGCAGTAAATTACATAGTTAGTGCTTGGTATCCTGTCTCTCACAAAATATTCGCTGCGAAACTGTTAACTATTGCTCTCGCTCGCATCTCTCACTCTTTCGCTCTCTCTCTCTCTTTCGCTCTCTCTCTCTCTTTGAATTTCCATTTGCACAGCGTGCTTTGAGTCCTGATTCCTGTTCCGTATATTTATGCTCGTAATATCCCACAATTTGTACATAAAATCAACGAATACTCAAAGCTGAGCGTTCGTATGCCCAGCGATAGAGGGTGTGACCGGGTTAAAAGAAAAAAATTTCATACTTAGTTCGATGCTCAGAATGTGTGGTTCATGCGTTACGGTAGCCGTTTGAAATCGACCGTCGGATACAAAGCAAAGTGATTGTTGGAAAATTCACTACATTTCATTAACTCACGAAAGAAAAATAAATAATTATGAATTAAATATGCATAAATGGAGAATATGTGATTGAAAAAAATTGAAAAATAAAATCGTTTGTGTTTGGAGGAAAAGTAAGTGTTTGGCAAAAAAGGCAGCAATGGCTGTGAATTTATGCTTTTCCAGCTACACTACAAGCTTATACGAATATAGTTCATAGTTTTCTGCTTGCTGTAGTCGCGCTGAGTGCATTTTGTGGGGCGAAAATTATGTATCCATAAAAGTTTTGCGAATGCAAAGCACAAAATTACCATTAAATATAATTGAAGATGAAATAAAATGTAGTGAGTGTGTATAATTTCAAAAATATATAATGAAAAGTGTAACCAAATATGCAAATAAAATTAAAATCGTGCTGAAAATTGTGCAAAATAAAAATAACGGTTAAAATACCAGTTACATATATTGGCTGAGTGTGTAAAAACATACATATATTTTTCTGTTTAAAAATTATTTTCATGCCAAAATTTATTTAGTACACGCAGAAAAAGCTTGCCGCAGCAGCAAAATCAAGTTTAAAGTTCACACTTAAGTGTTTGCAATGTTGCCAGAAAAGCACTTTAATTGCATTTTTTAATTAAATCGCAACAACTACAAGTCCACTCCCTGTCTGCCTGTGTCTGTAGAAGATTTTCTAATATTTGTGCATTGCAGCCACACACAAAATGACTTACAAATGTATGTATGCGCGGAAATACACACACACACACATCTATATCTAACGCTGCCTCTAATGTGTGTGCTTGTTTGTGTGCGCGCAACGGTAAAGTCTATAGACAGTGCTAACCCTAAAGCAGCATCCATGCGAGCAACACACACGCACACTCCGAAAGCGCTTGCAATTACTCAACCAGCAAAGTTTTGTCCTTACACCCGCACTACCCCACACAATCACCACTTGCCACATTTATCCCGCAAACACAATGGCAACGCGCCTGCCGCAGTCTCAGCCGTGCCTCAGTCGTAGCCGTCATCTTGTAGGCAAGCAGGCGAGCAGTCAACCTCACTCTCCCTCTACACACACACATACATACAAAAGTATATCTGCATTTGCCAAACAACGGACTGACTTCGACGCCCGCCACCGTTAGTTGCATTTTACGAGACTCATACGTGTACTTGTCAGCCGCAAGCACGTCCTTATTGATATTTGTAAGCATTCACACACACACACACATACATAAAAATATACAAGCGTATATGGCTGTGTGTGTGTCACGATTCCTGCGAGTCAAGGCAACAATAGGAAGACACATTGAAATAGGAACAGGAATATCACTAGCAATACGCGCTGCGCATTCGAATACTTTAACGCCACCGTTGCTGTCGTCTATGTTGTTATTGTTATTGTTGTTGTGTCGAACTTCAAACAAACAAAAAAGTGGATTTTTTAATCAATACATTTTATAAGAGCACTGAGCACTTGCCTGGCTGGCTCTAGCCCGCTGATATGGCAACTGTATGACAGGATAACCAGCCATTGTCGTTGCGCCGTCGTGCTCGTTCGCGTAGTCGTCCTCAAAATTGTTGAGTGAGAGCATAGCACACAGGATACGAGATAACTTTTTGGCACTCACTAACCGGGAGGCGTAGCCTTTAACATGCCGTCTAACCTCAATGTGAGAGCGTGGTCAATTAGAGTCAAATAAAAGTTAGTTTATCACAGAGCAAAAGTTATCTGCATTTCCTGCTCTCACAAAACGCTAACACAGGCACTCAGTTAAGGCGCTCGGGCCTGGTGCGGCGAATTCGCTGGTTATTGCGCAAGAATGCACTGCCAGTACGGGATAATACCGTTGGCGTAAATGTAAACAAACAAATGGGCGCGATAAAAATATACTTTGTGCATTTGTATGTATGTGTGTGTAAGTGATTTTAATTCATGTGCGCTCTCGGCGACTTGATTTAGGCGCTCTTTTTGCTCAGCATTTCATTGAAGTTTTGCTCGCTTCGAGTATTTGTCAATTCCGGGATGAAAATTGTATGTGCCCACATATACAAACAAGGTAGCTGGTGATTTGATTCGGCTTTAAGTACTATAATGAAATTATCCTTTTACACACGCACACACAGACACTCAATATATGTATACGGTTATAAGTATTTGGAGGAGGATTTATCCGCAACGAGACTAAACACACACAATCCCACAGACAGGCGTTAGACAAAGTTTATGTACTTAGATATGCTTTGATCTACATATATGTATATGGTAGGTAATTTTAGGGAGTGTAAAACTGGATTAATTTAAAATCAGAAATTGTAGTTCCTTTTCTTCAAGAAGGCAAACATTTTGATACTTCTGCCAGCAGAAATATTTCAAAATAATATAATAAATATCATCGGGGAGTTGTATACATACATACATATATGTGTATACGCTTCAATTAATGCTCTATTGTCAGCTGGTATTAAAATTGAAGAAAATTTATTACAATTGTCACTCTGAACAAAGTCCGGTAAAATAATGTCTTCCTAAGATCTTTTTTTATTTGTTCCGCGTATTCCATTTGACATTTTGTTTTCGACAATCGGAAAAAAACATCCTTCCTCCAAGTCTTTGAGTATTTTATCTCAAAGATCTGTGCAAAATTTCATGAAGATCGGTTGAGTAGTTCTCGAGAATTCTTGCCAACCGATATCAAAAACACAGTTTCGAGAAAAACGCGTTTAAAGACGGCGCACTTAGCCTACCTAGCATCGAGCGCACAAGTTCTCAAGGCTGTATCTCTTAAACTATTATTCGGATCAAATTGAAAATTTAGGTAAATATTCCAGAGGTGTTGCAGAATTTCATAAGACAATAAAAAATGTCGATGTTTTGAAACCCATAAATCCAGTTAACGCCATAATGCACATTTTTATGCGAATTCTTATAAAGCTGATTGAAAGTGTGTGTATGAACCGATTTTAAACCGGGTCTTAATAATTATGACAAGTTCAAAAGCCTCTTATTCTTAAAGTTGAAGTTCAACCACATTTTTCCAACAGACGGCAAAGTAAACTGTATCTACGTTCTATAATTTCAATCGGGCTATGCTATGTACATATATGGGTATTATGTTATGTTAGATGGCTGAACAAAGATTGCACGTGGACTGCTATACAAGTATATAGTCCTTGGTGAAACCTTAGAAAAGAAGAACTCCTGCGATTAACAAAACGCTTAGTAGCCAAAAATTTGCACAGGCGTTTAATTTTTACTTCTGCCAGTTCGGTGGTATGTCTGAAAGTATGCGCTGCCAAGCGTTTAAGTCCTAACCTCCCAAATGCTGGACAGTCAAGAAGGAAATGCTCAGTTGTTTCCACCTCATCTTCTTCCATACAGCTTCTGCAGATGGCGTCATGTAAGATTTCCAACCTAGACGCCCTAATATGGACGTCAATAGGGCAATGGCTTGTTAAAAGCCCCACAACTAGGAAGAGGCTGTCTTTATTTAGAACAAAGAGATCACTAGATATCTTGCGATCGATCTTGGGTCAAAAGGATTTTGCGACAGCGCATGTACCGATGGAGGCCCAGCTTCCCCCAAGCCCAGCTATCTAGTTGTAAGATATGATAGTAGTAAGATCAGATTTTTTACTAAAAAAAAATTCTTTGGGAGTTTTGTAATTGCTCGACTAAGTATTGTTTTAAACACCATAAGTTTATATAATCTATCAAACAATATTCAATATTTCTATGGGCTTCCTAATCCATTATGCATATCTAGTACAGTCATAAGTCCATTATATTATACCTCCTTGATAATATACCCATACATAATTACATCGTAAACCCTGTCCTGAAGCTCAGTTGATCACAAACTGAAATATATAGTTTGTACCCTAATGTAATACAAAAAAATATGGAACCTACAAGTTTTAAACCGATTCAGAAAATTTTGAAAATCTTCTTCAATCTAAAATACGATTGAATATTTAGGAGGGCCGACAGTTGTTAAGAACAATAACTTTTTCGATAATGGTTGGAACAGAAATCGAAACCAGGTAAAACTTTTAATTAATGACAAAAATTTAGCATTTATATCGAGTCGAGTTAAGTAAGATTCTAAGGCGCTTTACCAGCTTTCTGATCTAGGAGGATCAATCAAATCGATGGGTGTGAGATCTTTAAGATTTCAGGTATTCCTTATAACACATTCCAATCAACACACACTTCTAAATTTCCGTTTTTAAGGTTAAAATAAATCATTCGATTGTTGAAGCAACATTAGCTTCATTAGGGAATTATAGATTTATACATGGTATAATATGTTCAGACCGACACTTAATCACACGATTTCGGCTGTTGAATGGATTATCCCACTAATCTTAAAAATTTATCAAGATTTCGCCATACAAAAATGACAGTTCCAAATCACTTCATTGAAATGATTTGAAACTGATCCACGCTAAATCTCTCTGTTCGACTCTGATTTTGCGCAATCTACTTGTTAGCACTGGAAATCTGTTACATTATCACAGCTGATTTAGACACTAAAAAGGGGAAAAAATGAAAACAAACAAAATTTTTTTAAAGCAATGAATCTAATTTCATCTGAAAATCGACTTAGCAAATGAAAAAACGCATCCATTATTTCTATTATATGGAAAATATTAAAAAAGCCGTTTTTTTATTTCAAAATACTATATGACAATCTTTACTTTTGATAAATATTAAGCGATGTGAATTCTTAAATGACAATAACAGCTGTTTTTTGATCTTTCTAACGGCATTGAGAACACTGTTGGGTTATGAAATGCTTAAATATAATATAATCTTTTAAATTTTCGGTCTGAACATGGTATTAGAATAGAGGCTATGTTTTTATTGATTATCTTGTGGTACTCTAATGTTGAGATTATAGAAAGGTACTGGTTATCTAATCGTTTCATAGTCGATAATTAATTTTAGTATTTGCAGGGGTAGAAATATGATAGTAAGTACTTATATATCTCTTTACTTATTAATTGCATTGGCAATTCTTATCTAATCATCCGAAATTATTCAATGAATACGTCACTTTTTAATAGCTGTAAATATATATCACGTAACTATAAATATGTTTACTAAGTTCCATCTATTAAGAGTGAGAGAATTGAAAATATTTTATAATACTCACTAGAGTTAGAGTGGCATCCTTTCCCCGATTTTATCAGATTGTGAAGGAATGGAATCGGTATCTATGAACATCCTGTGAACTTAACAAGCGCTGGTTTACAACTCAAAAAATTGTATGTTTCTGCAAGATCCACAGAGATTCTCTGCACAACATTTTATACGGTTTTACAAGACTTTTTAAGCTCTATCTCATCGCAATAGTGGGTCTTCTGACTGGGCACTATCCAAAGGCTAACTCGTAGTGAAATTAGATGGAAGACAACATTGAATTGTCTGGGTATTTTCTTGTCAACTGTCCAGCTTTTTTCCACACTAAGTAGACAAAGCTTCTGCGAACTTGCTGAAGTGGCTTGGACTGATATTTGCAGTCTTAAAAGTTTTGTGGTAGGCTCAAAATGTTTCGTCGATCTATAAGGACCTGGTAATCTGTTTCACATGGATCAGCGTTTACAGCTATTCAAGTGAGATCCTGCGTTATCTTTGATCATAGGATCAGCCCTAGCCTAACCCAGCTATATAATAAAAAAACATGTATGCTTTATTAAAGCTTAATCTGCTAGACTCTCAAACGTTTTATAAACAGATACTTTGTGGTATTAGAAAGAAAAAAGTAGGATTGTAATGGAAGTTTGCACATTCAAAATAATCACGACAGAAAACGTAAAATTTACTCTTTCATTTTGTACTTTATATCACTTTCTAACTCTTCTAATCTCTTGTTAAGCGCAGCCAACTTCACCTTTAGTCTTTAATAAATCCAGCAATGCCAATAAGAAAATATGAGACTAAGGTCCGCATATTTAACGGACCAATCTAACTTAAAGGATAAATTAATTCATCCAGCTATCTGTTCATAGCAACATTTAAATAGATAGGCGAGGAATGCACCGCGACCTTAGGTCTGTTGAGCCCTCTCCTAAATCGCAAAGACTCACCTAGCTCCAGCATATTGATAAAAACTAATATAATGCTGGATACAAACGCTGTTTTCAGAGTTGGTAAGAAAATTTCTAAGAAACGGCTGGACTGATGACTTGAAACAACTCTCTTAGTCAGTTGCCTAATGATTTAAGAAATATAATTTTAAAAACGATGCTTTTAGAAAACCGCCACTTGGCCAAAAAACACATACAATTTTTACTAGTACCTGATCATTACTGTATTTACTTTTGGATTTGGGATTTTCGGAGGTCCTCATGGAGATCGGTTACAGCATAAAGGGATTCTAAAATTTTTAAAATCATTTACCTCTTAAGGAGTTACATGGTTTTACGGGTTTGAAAAAATCGATTTTTTTATTGTCTTATACACCTCTAGAATATTTTCTTAAATTTTCAAGTTGATCAAGTTGTAATAGTTTTGAAGATACAGCCTTGAGATACCCCCTCGAATCTTTAAACGCGTTTTTCTCGAAGCTGTGTTTTTGAACTCGATTGGTAAGATTTCTCGAGAACTACTCAACCGATCTTCATGAAAATTTATACAAGTCTTTGAGGTATAATTCTTGAAGACTTGCACGATGAATATTTTTCTATTAAAACTATTTGAAAAAACACAATGTCGCGATATTTTCACTGAAACTTTCATTTTTTTTTTGTAAATATGTCTGCTAAAAATCCAATTTTCCTTCGACCAAATTATTAGTTAAGGTTTTAACTAAAACACGTACTTTAAATGATTCCTTAAGAAGTTATCTTAGCGCATCTTTTTTCCGAGGGGTCACCGGAAATGGCGTCGCAATGGCTAAGTTTAAATTTTTTTTTGAAAATTTCTGAATTTCTTTTGTTAATAGTGTGCGTTTGTAATAACAAAAGATTCTAATAAAATATTTCGTTTTTCATGTTTTTCATTGTTGAAAAAGGATGTATTTTACCCGAGGAAATTCATGTAACCCCTTAATAAAGTTCACTGAATTCTATAAATTTTGTTTGAAAAAGTTTTGCGAAATTTATTTATTTTTTACTTACAAGTGAACATAACCCCTTTAACCGCCATTTATGCTGACTGGGATACTGTTACACAAGTGAAGTGTTTGACCCCGCAATGTAGGCAAATAAACTCGGCAGCCTTTCAACCGAAGGGCATATTTATTTAACTTTCAGATTCAGGCTTAGAGCTGCTGCTGCCTCACTTGGGTTGCTCTTTGCTTTTGAGCTATGCGCCTGAATAACTGTATATGTGCATAAAAAGTAGAAAAGTAGGTGTGTGTGTGTGTGTAGGTGGGTGGTTAAATCTATTCACATTTCCATACCAATTTAGCCATTAAAGAATGCATGCAATAAATCTCAGTTAGATACAGCAAAGTGGGCTATTTAAATAGCAAAGTAAGCAGTAACGTGCGAGAAATATGAATTGGAAGACGTCCAAGTAGTATGTAGTAAGCAGTTAAGATGATGGAGTGTAATATTGCACTCACACACACATACATATCTATATACATACATTTTTGCTCCAACAATAGCGTTACAGCACCTTCATTCATGCGATTCGCTCTAATGAAATGCATTAAGTGCTAATGAGTGTATATACTGAGTATATAAAATATGTATGTAATCACGTTTCTATCAGCGAAGAATCAAAGTTAATGAGTGCCGTAGTGAGTGTCATTTAAATGCATCACAAGCGATAGTAAGGGAGCAAGACGTGCACCGCAACCAACGACGCGGCGGATACCTGTCGACGAATTGGAAGAATAGAATGTCAAAGGACAGCTGCGAGAGCGTAAATGAGGGAGTACATATTTCGAAATGCTGCTTTTACAGCGGCATATCTAGGATTATTTTTTGGGACCATAATTTTGAAGAAAAATATTTAGGATCATGGGTCTCCTCGGGTACAAAACAGTCTTTTTCCAGCATTTTGTTCCATATAAAAAAGAAATGCTAAAATTTTTGGAAAAAAATATTTTAAACTCGGCCATTGCGACGCCATTTTCGGTGATTCTTCGGAAAAAAGAAGCGTCCGCGTTGGCAGGATAATTCCTTACGGGATCTTCTAAAGTGAAAAAAATACGTCGTTTACTTAAAACCTTAACTAATAACTTGGTCGAAGGAAAAAAAACTTAAAATTGAATTTTTGGCAGACATTTTTACAAAAACAATGCAAATGCCAGTGAAAGTTTCGGGACTTTTTTTTCAAATGTTTGTAATAAAAAAAATCCTTCGACTAAGTCTTTAAGAATTTTATCCCAAAGACCTGTGTAAAATTTCATGAGGATCGGTTGAGTAATTCTCGAGAAATGTTACCAACCGACTTTAAAACCACAGTTTCGAGAAAAATGCGTTTAAAAACGGCACACTTAGCCTAGGTAGCCTCGAGTGCCCAAGTTCTCAAGACTGTATCTCCAAAACTACAGGGTTTGTCCGGGAAGTAATAGGACTGAGTCGATTTAAAAAAATGTATTTAACCAATCGTTACAAAACTTTCAAAATAGGCTCCTCCTGCGTCGATGAAGGCATCTCGCAAGACATTCTCTGGAACAGCCTTGAGAGCCGAGGTGCATGCTGCTTGGATCCCCTCTGTCGTCTTAAAATGCTTGTCTTTTATCAGCCTTTTCAGGCAAGGAAACAAAAAAGTCCGGGGCCACATCTGTAGGGCGGCTGCGGAAGCGTTGGAATGTCGGCCTTGGTTAGGAAACTGTTCACAAGAAAGGAGGTGTGAGCCGGGGCATTGTCGTGCGCAACTTCCAATCGGCTGCGATGTCCTTTCGTTTGAGTCTCTTGAGGACTTCCACGTCAAACTTGGCGTTGACGGTTTACCCAGGACGAACAAATTCATGGCTGACGATGCTTTTGATGTCAAAAAAGACAATGAGCATCGTTTACACTTTGGATTTGCTCATTCTCCCTTTTTTTTATCGAAGTCGCAGTTCTCCCAGCACGGTCTTCATCAGCGACTTCTTTCCGGCTCTCCAAAAAAACCTGGTGCCATCGAAACCACACCACACACCACACACCACTTCTTGCTAAAGCAATATCTGGGTAAGCCTGCTTGATCACATCAAACGTCTCTGTCGCAGATTTACAGGATTTTACACAGAATTTAATCTCGTACGCTGCATTTTCGGCTTGCACCACTCAGAGAAACACGGCGCGCGAAAATGATGAATGATCGACCGCTTCAACTAACCTCATCTTAATTTCAGAAGAAGTTTCTCTTGACGTATTATGATTTAGAATAACCTAGATGCGGGTTCGTACCCTTGGTCAACAGGATGTTGGTCATAATACTATACTAATCAACGGTTAAACAGTTAGTTACTTCATATCGAGGCTGAATTATAGTTCTGATCTTAATTAGATATGGACCGATGTCACATTTTCAGCTACAATTATAAGAAAAATCTTGCAAGAAAAGTATAACGTAAGTTCGCCTTAAATTTTAAACAACAAATTTCAAAACATCTCCGGAATAAGTAATTGCAACCCTTTCAGCTCTTTGCGCAGTACTGTTATATACGCATCTTACATCTAATACTGATATAAGAAGGAATCGTGAACAGAGCGACATGTTGAGGACATGACTGAATGGCAGTCAAGCGACGCCGACACTTCAAGTAGCACTCGAGATCATGATCTCAGGGTGTCTTGTGGTTGTTGCCGTACATCTTTTACTAGAATTTGTCTTTGCATTTGCTTTTCTTGTTGTTTTTACTTTGTTGCACTCTTGACACACTTCCGGTACTTTGTCAAACACAAGTACATGTGTGCGTGTATGTGTTTACGGGTATGAGGGGTTTCAATTTGAATATGTGTAGGTGTGCTCCAATTCACCAAAACAAAAGAAGTTCTCTTTTTAAATTTCATATTTTTTTCCTACCTTTTCTGCTTTCTTCCCTCCAACAATGTAACCAGTGTAAAGTGTTTCGGTGTGTGGCTTCATTTCCTTTTGCGAAAAAGGTTCAGCCATTAAATAACACAACGACAACAACAACAACAGCACACCCATCTACCACACAATCGCAGCATTAGCATCAGCATCGGCATACAGCACAGGAACCTCCTCTGCGCTTTGGCTTGATAACATCGGCGGCGCTAACATTGTCACCTCGGTTTATTTGCTTGCGGAACGCCGCGTCTCCGCACTTCACCACCGAACGTCACGTACGCGTGTACCCTCTCACCTATGCGCCACTCGGACCTGATAGTCACCGTGTGTTAAAGTGTGTTGTTGGTTTTGTGTTTGTGCATGAGTATGTACTTAAGCTCGTAAACGGATTTAAGAAACTCACAAAAGGGGAAAGTGGCTAGCGAGTGAGAAGAAACCGTAACGTAACGAGAAGACGTTGCGCAAGAGACATTAAATTAATTGGGGCTTTTGTGTGAAAATGGGTGATTATCATCATGAATATACGGACCAATATAGGGTGCCGGTCATCGCGAAGCTTTTGCATGCATTGCCGCACTACAACATCACTTTCCACAAAATCAACAGCACATTTCGCCCGAATGACGAAATCTATTTGGAGGTGAGTACGAATAACTGTATTTATTTTTCTGATTATTTATGTGATATAATTATATGATAAGCAGAATAGGGTAGGCTTTTTGTATCATAAACTCTAAAGTTCCATATTCTATGGAGAGGATAACAGTCATTAGGCAAGCTATTTGAACGATGGTCTTTTTTATATTATACGGCTACTGGCAAAATTCGGTATAACTCAGTACCTCAGTAGTTTTTATGGACATTTTCAGTAATTTTATGAACCATTTCCATATACTGAATCCATTGCGGATCCCTATCTCGATATTATCGTAGAATCTATATATCCTATCATCTGCCCTCCCAAAATAAATCCTTAGATTTTATTAAAAGACCATTGGAGATAATTTTCTTCCTCTGCTATCATCAACATTCATCGACGTAAAAGTAGTGATGAAGGTTCTAGTCCAAAACCACTGCAATATAGTAAAGATAACCCACACACAACGACCATATATACCATTAAAAAGCCAAAAAGCCTTCTATCGTGGGTTGGTCTGAGCCAAGAATACAAAACTTCGCCAGTTGCCCCCTCCTTTGCGAGGTCGCGCTAGTGGTACAACCCATGAGCAGGCAGGTTCCTATGCACTTGGTCCTCTCATTGAATGTAAGGAAGTAGTTCACTGGAGCGTACAGTATAGCTGAAGCAGCACATTCATTTTTATGAATCTCACTTCATATATCCGTGTCGCATAAACTTGCTCACGCAGACAGCTTTAAAGACCTTGCGGAGAGCTGTTCCCTCGAATGCTCCAAGTGTTTTATCATCTCGGTTCGTTATCGTTCTTGTTTCTGTGCCGTAAAATAGCCCAGGAATGATACGTAACTTATAGAGTGGGTTTTTTTTTCGTCGAGAGTTGAATCTGCTTATCAATTGCCAACCAATTTCAAAGTTACACTTGTTGTTAAGAGCTATTCTGTGCTTATCTCCACATTGTCAAATTTAGAGCTGTCAACAGTGACTAGTTCACAAGGCTTGAAAAATCTATGTTTGTAGCCTCTGGGTAATCTCAGGGTGGCGTTTTCCTTTCAACTAACGATTGACAAAAATGGTATTTGGCCGACAGGAAACTGAAAATTTTGGCGAGTGCGTAGCAAAAGGGGTGATTTAATTGGAACGTTATATCCGTCGGTGGACTAAAACTCTTTTCGACAATTTATTTTTTGGATCACCAAGCTCGGTAGGGTTGGATGACGTCATGGGAAGAAGGAAGGTTGCAATAACATAGGTCGCAGTACATACCTTGGAATTAACTCAACTATCAATTGAGTTCATTCTGGTATTCTAGATGGATAAATATGGTAGACCGCTATCATTACTATACTGGCACTATCGTTAATTTGTATTACAAAAGATAAACTATCATAGTCGAGTGAACAGCGCGCCAGTCGTTTCTTCTTTTCGCAATGTGGCGCCAATTGGAGATTCCAAGCGAAGCCAGCTCCTTCCTAACTGGTCTTCCCAACGGCGTGGCGGTCTTCCTCTTCTTCTGCTTCCCCCCGTGGGTACTGCTTCGAATACTTTCCGTGCTGGAGTGTTTTCACCATTCAGACGACATGACCTAGCCAGCGGCGGATGAAGTCACGAAGTTCACGCAAGTGAGGAAAGTTCTCTGAGGGCCATTAAGTGGCCAGAAACGATTCTTTTGCATATGGTTCAAGCAGCTCACGACTTCCGATCTTAGGCGAAGTATCTTCTGGGTAGCCAAAGAGCATCCGTTTGAAAGAGAGCTAAATTGAGAAGGCGAACCTTCCCTCCCCAGGGTTGTGCGCAGGGTTTGGGACCCGCCACTTAAAAACCCCTACCAATGAAAAAAAATGAAAAACAACAGCCTCGGACCATACTACAAGTAAATACTGCTCTTAATCATACCACTCAATAAACCGAAAAAAGTTAAAGGTACAAGAACACACGTCCATTTTAGCGAAGGTTTTGAATCAATTTAGTAGAGTTGATGCTTTTGACGTACTATGTGACAACTCTCTCCCAAAAATGATGGAAAAGGATCGATTAATATTTTTTCCTCAACTTTCATAATAATATGGTTTTCTATCCTCACGATCGTCCAGTATATGTACCCCATTAAATAAATTAATAAAGATATTACTCTTGTCATCATTAAATTAGGGACCATAAATAGGTGACTAAATAGGTAAATTTAGCATAATATTAGCCTAAAAATCTAATCACAATGTTGCCTAAAAAGTTTATGATTTATTTTATGTATAGTTTAAAAAAACTAATATTATATTTCTACACAATAAATACACCTTATTTCCCAAATTTGCAGAGTTTGGGTATATTGGGTTCCGTGCCGGCCGCGCTGCTCATCATATCCCTACTTGGACTGCTGCTCTACTTAATGACACGATGTTGTGACAGAAAACCACGACCAGCACATTCCATTACAAGTTTGAAAGTTGCCCTCTCCATTGTAACGGTAATGTGCTGTGCGGCGATAGGACTCGGTAAGTGTTTTCGAAATTTGAATTTCTGCTCTCTCAACTTAATTAAAACAAAGGTGGTGTCACTTGTGGGTTGTATGACAGAAAAGCCAGCAAATAATAAAAAGCTGAAAAGTTTGTCTCTTCCACAAAAGCTCGAGTTTTTTTGTCATAATTTCATTAAATTTCCATAAAAATTGCAAAGTTGCTAATAAAACTAATTAATGTGCACTTTGTACAAGTAAACTTGTTACAAATTCTTTTTTTAGTTTTAGTTTTATTACATAAAGTAGAGTGAGTGTTAAAATTACAATTATGTTTGGTTTGGGTGTGTCCACTTTGGTAAGGGATTACTTTGATGATTGGCAGTGGCACTCCTTTCAACGGCACTACCTTACAATAACAACTCATACAAAATATATATAGAGAGTATGTAAATTTATTGGAGTATTAGTATAATGTAACTAATCGCTTAATAGTTGAAGTATTGACTGCCTAGCTAAGGCAACCAAAGGCAAATATACTCCAAAGCCAACCCTTATAATTCAGCCAAACATGCGAAAAGGCTTTCTTTGATACTGAATCACCTTTGAAACATGAAATAAAAGTACAGTTATTTATTTAGCAATAATATATGAGGCGTAGTTTGGCCTTATCGATGATTAATATGGCAGTGAAGCGTGTTACACGCCATTCGATAGTCAATCATCAAGGAATACAGGATTTTGTATGCAGAATTATATTGCTGTTGGGAGACCTTAAGGGTGTTGGCCGAATGCTTACAGATTTTTAGGGAAACTCATAGAGCGGAGTCAGCAAATGGCTGAGATGATTTATGAGGCTATACCATACACGAGGATTGGGTTGAATGTATTCGTATCGATTTATAGGTTAAATTTGGGGAGAATTCTCGAAAATCATTTTTAAACTATATAAGTAAGTAGGAACTGAAATTAAGTGAATACTATTTGGGCTCATTAATTTTAGTTTCTTCCATGTGTGAGTAGTCTAATTTGACTAAAGATTTTAAATCTTACAAAACCTCAAAACAACTTTAGTCATTAAAAGGGTGGAGAATCTCAAGCCGGACTTCCTGTGAAAGTACATTCGATGTCATTATGTATGAAACTCAATTTCTTTTGCATGACCACCACGGCCACGCTTGCAGAAGTCCAGACGCTGAACCCTTTTTTCGATGGGTTTTAAGCATAAATCGGTCGATACTGCTGAAATTTCCCGTTCAATATTCGCACGAAATTCATCAATCGTCGCTGGCTTGTTGGCATAGACCATACACTTGACGTACCCCACTGGAGATAGTCAAACTGCGCCATGTCGCACCACTGAGGCAGCCAACTGATTGGGTTATTTCGTGAGATAACACGACCACGAAACTTGGTTTTTTATAAATTGATTGTGACATTCGCTATGTAACTTGTGGCGCCATCCTGTTGAAAATACATATTGTTCAATTCTATATCATCCAATTCGGGCCAAAAATATTCAGTTGTTATTGAACGATAGCGATTCCCATTCACAGTAACATGCGGTCTTGATCATTACGGAAAAAAGACGACCCAATGGTGACTCATGGTGTGGATTGCTGTATGACTAATAAAGCATATTTTGCTTATTGACGAAGCCATTCAGCCAGAAATGAGCCTTATCCTTAAAGATGATTTTTTGATGAAAATCCGAATCATTTTCAAGTTGTTGCTCAGCTTATGAACATAGTATGTATGACAATTCTGGTGGTCAAGCGGCCTTAGTTCTTGCGTCAATTTGATCTTGAAAGGATGTGGGCCAAGATCTTTTTGCAAAACTCGTCACAAACACGTCACAGAGATGCCTAACGCCTAATAACGACGTGTTAGAGACGCGCAGCGGCAGCAATATTCTCGACGCTATGGGCACTTCTTTGTCTAACTGGCGCGGGAACGTTTTGTACTGTGCCTGTGAATTAAAATTTTTCCGCTAGATGCTCAATTTTTGATCTGACAGGACGATTATGACGACCATAAATTGGACGTAACGCTCTTAAAGTTGACGCCACTGGCTTCGTATTTCGGTAGTAAATTTTAATAATTTAGACTCGTTTTCGATCGTATATTCTTCCATGATAAAATGGCAAACCTTATTGAAGAGAAATGTCAAAAGAAGCGGAAAAACATGGCGTAATTTGCTGTCATTGACGGTCTACTTTTGTAGGGTCCCTATTGAAAAACCCGTTAGAATCTAGAATTTAGAGCAATGGAAGATATGGTCAATAGTCTATACTCATATTCAATGAAAGAAGAAATTTCCAATGCCTTGTCATTAATTGACATTTCTATTTGAAATAGAAAAACGAACTTGATTTGGCAAATCATCAAGATCAGAAGGGTTCGGACCCCTCATTAATGACTTTCTGTACGAAGCTGCGATAAAAATGAGGCATTTTAAGGGTTCCAATAACGTACAAGTATTTCTCTTACGAAAAATCTGTCACCAAATATCAATAGACTAAAGTCTAGTGATAACCTAAAACTAACGGTTAGGATCAAAAGAAAGAGAATTTCGGATAAATATTCGTACTTGTCTAGATGTTTTGTCAAATAAAAAGCTTTCCATGCAAGAATTTGATTTGGATCATTCAGTTTGTATGTCAGCTATATGCTTTAGTGATCCGACATCGTCTTTCGATTCCGGCAAATGAGTAGCTGCTGGGAAGAAAACAAATTTCAGATCTATATCTCAAAAGCTGAGAGACTAGTTCGCGTGGATACAACGGGAAAGACAGACGGACATGGCCAAATCGACTGAGCTGTTTTTTTTTATACTATGTAACGTGTAAATATATATACAAATATGTACATAATTTTATTGTATATGTATAATATAACCAGTATTCAGAGTATTTCGTATGAAACATAAAGATGTTTTCAATATCCCCATTAACAATTACTTCCATTTAACTTCCACAGGCTTATATGGCAACGATGATCTCCACAATGGACTGCTAGAAGTGCTGACTGCCGGGCGCAAAGTTGATAATTTGGTTACCACCATACGAAATCAGACTCACATACTAGAGAATACTTTAAAGAATCGCATTCGGCCTCAACTGGTTGAGTTGGCCGACATTTTTGACCAACCCGTCGCCAACCAGACCGCGCTCTCCATACTCTTCGTATCACTGAACATTGTGCAAGGCAATGTGACGCTGGCCACTAATGCGGCTGGCGACATACGTCGACCATTGTTGGGTATTTCTATGACACAGTTTTTGTCGGTATGTTTGGACTTATAAAACACATTTCTTGTTTACTTCCACAAACCACTAGAATCAATTTGATGTCTTAATATATTTTACAGCGTGGCGATCAGTGGGAACTCATACGCTGGCCGGGTACTGTTGCTACTTTAGCGCTGCTATTAGTACTTTGTGCCGTCTTATTGGTGGGCGTGGCGCGTCATTCACGTTGTGCACTCATCTTATTCAGCGTTTGTGGCCTACTTGCGGTTACCGGTTCTTGGCTAATGTCTGGTCTCTACCTGTCATCATCCGTTGCAGTAGGTGATCTCTGTATTAATCCGGCTGATTTCCTAGTCTCCACTTCGCCACGTGATCTTCCGACTAATGTTCTGCTCCATTATACGCAATGTGAACCCGGTCACACTAATCCATTCACACAACGTTTGCGTGAGTCGCAAAATTCGCTCAATAATGCACGCAGCGCCATGGCTACGGTTATGAAGATATCATTGGTGCTCTTCAAGTCGTCCGGATTGCAACCGAAATTGGGCGCAGTTAATGCGGATTTAAATAGCAGTGAGCGCTTGCTTACCCAACTCACAGCTTTGGTGGATTGTAAGGCTGTGCATCACAACTTCTTGGCCGCTGCCAGAGGACTCTGCGAAGGTGGACTGCTCGGTCTGGTATTGATGTTGATTGCGAGCTTTATTGCTGCGATCCTCCTGACAATTATGGTTTGGGTTGACTCACATACCTGGATCTATATACGTAAGCGTAATGACTATGCACAGGTCGATGAACCGTCGTATATTTCACATCCGGCACCACAGAATCATCAACAAATGATGAATGCGGCACGTACATTGCCGCGCAACCACAACGGGTGAGCATGTCCCTCATGTGAGATTTGTTTAAATTTGTTTGTTCGAACCTCTTTTGCAGGCACTTCAGTCCGCCGGTAATCAGTGGCTCGCACACCTTGCAGCATCCGTCTAAGCGACAGCAGCACGAGATGATGGCGCATGCGCACATGCAGCAGAACATGAGGGCTATGGGCACGCATACGCTGGGTCGTTTGCCGTCGCACAATCATAGCCCTACCCACTTGACTGGTAAGTGTGTGAAGCCAAAACGTTTCTCATTCGGCCATCACTCGACCTCCATCTCTATGAATTCTTCAAAGTATCCGTAGTATATATTCCATTTCCAATTTTTTTCACTGATCAAAAAGTATCACGCTTTCACGTTATATTCCTCACTCACCTCCACACCCATCCGCCTCTCATTCCTCACTAACACAATCTACGCCCAAATTGCAGGTCCCAATAACGGTAAATATGCTACATTAAGCAAACAATGCAAAACTTTGGAAGCCAATGATTTTTACTGAAAATCACCAGTAGCCTGTAGCGATCCAGCACGAAGTCAACCGGCACTCCAGCAGCAACAACAAGCGGCACAGCAACAACTCGCCCAGCAGCAAGCTCAACAATTGGCCGGCCAACCGATCTATTGTCACCATCCGCATCCACATTCGCATGCCGCTGTCGCTGCCGCGGTACAACACCAACATGCGATCTATCATCAACAGCAACAACAGGCAGCTCAACAATATGGCACCTATGCCACAGCAGCTCATCCAGCACATCACATGACAGCTGCTCAACAAGGCCAAATCTATCAACAGATACCGGCACACATTGCCGCCCTGCAGCCGAATGGCAATCCGCATTCGATTTATCAGCCTCTGGTAGCTGTTAGCCAGGGCTCAATTTATGTCTCGAATATGGCAACGATGCGTCGTCAGAATTCGCAGGGTCAAGGTCACCCACAAATACCCGCACATCATGTACCGCCACATCAGCAACAGCAGCCACCACCACCAAATCAACCGCAACAACAGTCACACAATCAAATGAAGTCGCCACAGGATGGTTTGCATCATCGTGATATACCTGCCACATCGGGTATGGATACGGCAATCTATGATCGTGATAAACAGATCTACAAGTGTTCGACACTGCGTCAAGGTGGCAAATTCGATCCCAAGTATAAACCTTCGATCTTGAATTGCCCATTGCCAGAGATACCGAAGGACGCAGAGCCACCCAGGGTTGAGTCAATTTATCAACAGCAACAGAGCTACTCAAAGTAAGTGGTTTATGTATTTGAGAAAAATTGATATCTGTTCATTGTAGTGTATGTTGTATGCACAATGAATGTTTATACTCTTGAAACATGTTGCCACAGAGTATAATAGTTTTGTTCATCTAACGGTTGTGTGCATCACCTAAAAACTAATCGAGATAGATGTAGGGATATATATACATATACATATTTAAATGATCAGGATGACGAGACGAGTTAAAATCCCGGTGGCCGAAAGTTTGTCCGTCTGTCCGTTCGTCTTCGTGCAAGCTGCAACTCGAGTAAATATTGAGATTATAAGATTTAAGTTAAATGTACATATATACATATCTCTTAAACCACTTAAGCTAAAACTACCAAATTCTTCTACCTCATAAACTTTAAGAATTCCTATCGACAGTGTGAAAACTAAATCGTATGATTATCCCATTCACTCCGCATACAAGGTGCGTTCCAAAGTAAACAGGACTTAAAAAACAAAATAGAACAAATGGTTTTTTTGAAAAAATCTATTTATTTTATTCAAAATTCTCCTTCTGCTTCAATACAGCTTTTTGCATGATTCAAAAGCATGTCGAAGGAGTGTTTTAGCTCGTTGGCCGGTATGGCCGCCAGTATGCTGGTGCAAGCCTTTTGAATGGCCTCTACGCCTGTATAACGCTTTCCTTTCATGGGCAAATGGATTTTTCCGAAAAAGAAGAAGTCGCACGGTGCCATGTCAGGTGTGGTTAATGGTTAAAATGTGTTTTTGGTCAAATAATCGTCCCTCGAATGTTGGATTCTAAGCTAGTTTTGGTCGTCACCGTGCACGTAAGCTCAAATGCTCGATCAAGGAGCGATAAATCGATATTTGGAGATGTTCAATTCCATTTCAATGAAGTTAAATGATGATTTCGGCTGATTTTTAATCACGGATTTTGATTGGCCCATATCACTCTGCTATGGGATCGGCAATCATCGCCTTAAACTTGTTACGTCAATTGAAACGTTTCAGTAAAAGTCTTACCAATTTTAAAACAAAATTTAATGTTGGCTCTTTGTTCGGAGCTCATTTTCGCACCGATAACACAAACATACTGACACTTAAAACGCAATAACTTCACTTCCAATCAATGAAATATCATGAAATTCTCACTAGACAATCAAAAAAAGCAGATTCTAACGCACCAGTCGACATATAGTTGGCGCCACCAGAGGGCGCTAGATTCAAAAAGTCCTGTTTACTTTGGAAAGCTCCTTGTATAACGTTGCTGTTAAAAACTACTAAAAGCGCAATAAATCAATATCTAAATACGCCAGAGACATTATATTTTCCTCCCGAGATGGTATGACAGGGCTTCAATGGAATCAAGAAGAAATTAATATAACGGGAACCTTATGGTCAAAAATTGACTGAATTCAATAAAAGCTATTCAAGGTACCCTTAGGTACCAAATATTTGGACCCCAGTACTTATAGTTGACTTTTCAACGAAAATATTGGTCGATATATGGGATATACATAAGAAATTCAGAGAAAATTTTGTCCTAATCGTAGTATGTCTCTGTGATACAAATGGCTTGAATCGGTTCAATACTTCTCTTAGTCCCTATATACCTAATATAAAGATTTCCGGACATCAGGTTTACTTTATACCGCATATATCGGATAATATGATAGTTATCTTAATAAAATTGGGAGAGCCTGTTTTTATTGAAAGGGCGCATATTTTTGCTTAGAATGAATAATATCGGGTGAAAACTCGCTCTAGACGCCGTAAAACTTACTAGCCTTATGTACCAGGGGTATTTTACTGGCTTTAATCCTTGCAAGTTGTAAGGATGTTTACTTGTTGAAAATTAATATTATACTCCTCTTCGGAAACTCTTGTGACAAGCTCTTTTGAAGAGCTTTTCCAATTTAGAAAGCTTTCAGTTCTATTTAAGTAAATTTTATAATACATGCAATAATTTAGATAAATTTTTTATTGCAATCTTTTGGGAGATATTTCATATTTTTAAAAGCTTCCCTTTTATACAGCTCAAATACACCCCGTCAATATTGTCATCAGCGTGACAAGCTGAGCCGACTTGGTCATGTCCATCTGGATATATGCGAACTAGTACCTCAGTTTTAGAGATATCGATCTGGAATTTTACATCCGACATTTTTAGACCAATAAGCTACTAATTTGTTGGAATGGCCGATATCGGTTCACTTTAGCTTTTAGCTGCCATACACACTCAACGAAATGTCATGAATTATTGTACAAGGCAACGGCGTGATATCCGACGAAATCGTTCAGAATGAGACACTATATCATATAGCTACTAGGGCTGAAGCTATGGTGCAAATTAAGTTAAGATTTTTTCTTATTAAAAGCTTTTTACGATTTTCAATATGGATCTTCTAACCAATGTCTATTATCAATCAAATTGTAAAAGTGATACATATCAATTTCAAATTTGGAACTGTAATATAGGCTATGTAAATATTATTTGAGCAGGACTTTTACAAAGTTTGGTAGCTCTTTGCTTCTGCTTTCGTAAACTTGTGAGAACGGACCACAATTTCGTTCCTGTCAGATTATCTTGGAACTGCACCTCTTTATGAAGCCTTAGAGCCTTTAAAGATGTTTAAATGTCATTATGAAGGCTTAAAGCTTTTAGAGATTCTTAAAACTTAGACTTCATAAGTTTAGCTCTATTTTTAAAATAGTTTGTCTAGTAGGATTTCCTATAATCGATATGAAGTGTTATTGACAGATCTCTTAAACATTTTCAACATAAGCAATATGGTCTTTTCCTCAATTACTCCTTGAACCGAAAAATGGACTTTGGTGCACATTTATTTAGAAAAAGTAGGAAAGTATTGGTCTTTAAGGTAGTTATACCATAAATGGAAGAGAAGGTTCTGATTATTTTCAACGGAGTCTTTTGTCTACCGGGGACCATTACGTTCGTAAATCATTAGCTCCTGCTTTATGTGGGGGATCTACAAAACTTCTTTAAACAGATCAACTAACAATTATCATTCGACTACCACAGCACTCATTCAGCTTATTCCAGAACCATCACAAATTTAAACAAACTTCTTAAAGAAAGACATGTGGCGAAAAAATGCTTTCTTTACTACTTTAAGTAATTCTTAAAATGTGACTAGTACGTAATTCATTCCCTCCGTTTCTGTCTGCCAATCCATAAAATATGACTAATCATTAAAATACACATCATTGTGTAATTTATTGTGTCACAGGACGCTGCAACGGCCACCCATGAAGTTGCCACCACAGATGAAAGCCATACCACCGCCACGAATTGGCACACCCACCTCGCCGCCGCCACCGAACGCCAGTGCGCACACTGACCACCCACAACATGCGGCCGCACAGCAACAGCAACAGCAACAACAACAGCTGCATCAACAGCAGCAGCAACAACAACAGCAAATGCAAAATGGTGCAGCGACAACAGTGGATAATCGACAGGCGAACGACGATTCGTCATTACCCCTGCCACCGCCACCACTCGAGGCCACAACGGATGTGGGTAATGTCGGTGTGAGTGGTGGTGTTGGTGGCGGTGGCGGTGGCATCGGTTCACCACCCAAGCCTGGTCATGGTTTGAATAATAACAACAATAACAACAACATCAACTCGAAAAGTAACAACAGCAATTGCCAACCAAACAACAGCAACAACGGCAGCAGCAATGGCAGTAGCAACAACAGCAGCAACGGTGGCAACAATGCCGGCAGCAACAATAGTAACGGCGGCGCCAATACATTGCCGCTACACAATGGCAGTTCGGCGAATAATATGGATGATGACGACGACTTGCCGCCACCACCGCCGCCCGCCATCACCGACGACTCCAACTATGCCGTGACGGAACTGTAAGAGGCAACGACCTAAAAACATATGAACAAAACAAAAAAAAAAAAAAACAAAGAAAATGAAAACACAAACAAAAAAAAAACAAAAAAACAATTTCTTTGAAATAGTTTAAGTGAGACTTTTGACTTCAAGACTAATTGGTCGTATGTGGGGGACGTCGGAAAGCAATAAGTATGCCACTCGTAGTTTCGCGCGCGGGTAGCGGTGCGGTGTGACGCTTACACACGCACACACACACATGCACACTGCCGCTGTGTTGTGTCGTTGTTTCATAGTTCGTGTAGTTGTAGATTTTAAGATTCCAGTTAATGTTGTTGTTACGAATCTGGGTAATAGAAAGGATAATGCTTAGACCTAAATACATACATACATACAAACATACATTGAAATACATGCAAAAATAACAAAAGATGAGTAATACTTAATTCGAGTAGCTAAGCGCGCATACATACATATATACTATAGTAAGCATACATACATACATACATGTATGCATATACATATGTGTGTGTGTGTCGTATTACACAGTAAGCAAATAAGTAAATAAATAAAAAGAATATGTAACTGAATAGTTGAAAGGAATTAATGAGATTTAATGGTGCATTTAAATTTAAATTTATTACAAGTATACAAGGACGCGACGCAATGTAAACTATTGCCGAAGCGCAATTCGTGGAATTTAGCGAAAAAATTGAAACGAATATTTGATTGTGTTCAGCAATGCTACAGGCTAAATGAAAATGGCGAGAAATTGAGATAATATTCGTCAGTAGGTGAGAAGTGCTAAAATTAATTATGTGTAAGTAAACGGAAGCAACGGTCTAGAGATGAGCACTTTAGTGTGGGCTTAGCGGATCTGAAGGCGAAGCTAGATATTTTTTACATAAGCATATTATTGTTTATATGTCTATATTTTTTATTTATTAAAACATTTTGTTTTTTTATTTCTTAATACAGGATTGCAAATAATGCTTAAAAATGTAATTAATACTGAAATCAGTTTTTTTTATTTTATTTCAAAAATTGATATAAAAAAATTATTTTTGAACTTCAAATCCCAAATATCGGTTTAAAAAATTAAAAATAAGTTTTTAATCATAAAAATAATCACATACATATATCGAATTGAATACTAAAATATATTAAGGGGTTTTAATTAAAAATTAAAAACATTATTGTTTTGTCTGATATTTTTTAAATAAGCATATTACTTTTTATGTATTTTTATTTATTAAAGCATTTTTTTAATTCTTTAATATAGGATTGCAAATATTGTTTAAATATTTACTTAATATCGCAATATTTTTTAATTTTAATTCGAAAATTTTAATTAAAATCAGTTTTCGAACTTTGAATCCCAAATATCGGATTGAAAAATTAATTTTTAATCCCGAATACCGGTTGAATAATAAAAAATACCAAGAATTAAAAATATTTCTTTGTGTGATATTTTTTAAATAAGCATATTAATTAAAAATATTTCTTTGTTTGATATTTTTTAAATAAGCATATTATTTAAAAATATTTCTTTGTTTGATATTTTTTAAATAAGCATATTACTCTTATTATATATTTTTTTATTTATTAAAGCATTTTTTTAATTTTTTAATACAGCATTGCAAATAACGCTTTAAAAAATAATTGTTTTAACATTTATTAATTTATTTTTATTTCGAAAATTTTAAATAAAAATAGTTTTTGAACTTTTAAATCGGATTGAATAATTAATTTAAATTATTTGTTTTTTATTTAGAAAATGTTAAATAAAAATAATATCGGTTTGAATAATAAAAACTTTCATGTATAGTATTTTAATTAAAAATTAAAAATTGTTTTTTTTTTTTTTGTCTGAATTTACATTTTTTTGATCTACCATTTTGTACTAGTGCTCGCACAGATGCATCATATTCAACCCTAGAGCACTGGTCGACAGACTTACATACATATTCAAGAGATTTATATTTTAACAGTTTTTGTATTTGATTTTGAGGTTAAAAATTAAATTTTCAAATTTATAGAATAAAAACTTAATTTTTAAATTTTTATTCCAAAAGTTTTTAACTATAAAGTTGGCAACCTTGGTTATAAATATACATACATTGTATATTCTTATTTTGCATTTGTATTTTGTATTTAATTCATACCATTTCCAAGGGAAACCCTCGATGGACGCCTAAAACTATGCAGCGACTTTCTTTCCACGCACTTAATATTGAAGAATCTCGCGCCAGCATTTCCTATTATTAATATTGTATTCATTATTTCATTAAATTATTTTGGACTTTTAATATTAATTTGTTTTGACCTTTTAATATTTATTTAATTAATATTTAATTTTTCTGGCAAGTATTTTAACACAAGTCATGTATAAAAACGATGTGAATGAAGAAGAAATCGCGTATGTAAAAAGTAAATGTAGAATTTTATGAAAAATATTTGTAGCATAGCACGGTTTTTAATAGAATCTATGTACATATATATACCTATTTACATATAATATACTTAGATATATTACATATACTGTAACTATAAGACTAATGCTAAGTAATCAGTATAATTATAGTATGGGATGTAACAGCAGGAGCAACTCTTTTTTTATGTTTTTTTTTAATTAGATTTTTTATTGGTTAAAATCTTGCACGAGGAAACACAACATCGTACCATTGCCCTAATATATTAAAATTTTCCGTTTATCTCGGTGCGAGTGTGGCATTCTTACACGTATATATGTATATGGTATACGATGCCGAGCGCTATTTGGAATCTTGATATTATTTTTTTACTATTCGTCATTGTCATCCTTGAAGAAACTTGAATTTTCAAATAGATCCTGGTTTTAAATGCGGCAAATTCTGCTGAGACACCACTTTTTATAATCCAAAATTAAGTAAGAAAAAGTAAGAATGTATAATACTTTTGGGGAAACACACACATTGATTATGAAACTATGATTCTTAAAGTCACGTCTAACTAAAAAAAATTTTAATTTGGTTAATATACTTGAATTTAAAAAAAATTAATTTCTTAAAATTCTTGAGAGCACTTTACATGCAAAGATTTTCTTTCGGGTATGCATAGCATGCTGGTTCAGAAATTTTAATTTAAGAGAAAATTTTGTATGCTAATTTTTTGTAATATGAATCGTAAGGAATAAAAAACACAATTTCGATTATTTTGATGATATGTTATCTTGTATTTTAGGTGACGATAAATGTATTTGATATATAAGCAAACAAAAATTTTTGAAATTTAGAAGTAGATATAAACGCTTAAACGAAATCTTCAGTCAGGCATCTAATGCTTTTCGTTAGACAAGCACTTAAGTCTGTTCCTATGGCAATTTTTTGGGAAGAAATTGTGTTGAGGAAGGAGAGAACATCGTTATCGCCATCTTTTTGGCCGTTCAAAGCCACTTTTTCTTCTTTTAAATCCTATTTCAACACTGTTTCGACAGTTTAGTAAAAAAAAATTCGCGACTTTTTACAGTTATACTACAAGTATATTTATATTTAGTAAGGAAAAGCGAAATCTATATCAAAACTTAACTTCGGCAGATGTGTAATAATATAATATATAATTGTAAATTCAATATTTTTGATATTTATTTCCCAATATTTATTTTGTCGGCTTCAATACATTTATGCCAACGATTTTTTCAGTCCTCGAAACACTTTCAATAAGCACTTTTTGGGATGAACTTCAGCCCCTTCAGCGAATTTTGTTTTACCTCCTCGATCGACTGAAATCGGATTCGGATCGGAGGGATCGGTACTGCACGATCAAGCATATCCAAAGAAACCTGTTTACGTTATTCTTTTAGAAAAAAAATTCAGCTTTATCGGGTCGAGTGGAGCAAGAACACGTTTCATACCCAAAATATCCATCAAAATCATTCGATGTCGAGCGTTCTAGCCACATCTCTAACTTTGGCTTGACGATTCAGGCATCACATCTTTCACTTTTTTTATATTTTGATCAGTCGAAAAGGTCAAAAGTCCTCCAGAACGAGGCTTTTTGCCACTCGTAGCTTTGTGTTTTAGATAAAACCTTATCTATTGTAAAAATCACAACACACTCCTGAAGTGCACCGATTTAAGAAGCGTGTCTTCCTAAATTTGGGTTGCTAATACCGAAAATATGAGGAAAAATTTCCTAACACGTGGGATTTTTTGTGTTACAGTCAAGGGGCCAAAATGAGAAAAATAGTAGAACGTGATGAAAAATTTTGGAACTCAAATTCCTAATCAGGACACCTCATATACCCATAGGCCACTAAGGACAAGTCTTAAAATTTTCCTTTAGATTTCTTTATTATTGTTTTATTTTTCAGATCATGTGTTTTTACCCCAATTGTATAAAATTTCAAAACTGTAAATAATGAAAAATGCATGCATTGGATACTCTTGCATTTTCTTCAAAAAGACCCACTTTAAATAAGTATGGTAAATAAATAATAAAAAGCAAAACAAAGTAGCCAGAAACCAAATACATACTTCTATAAATGATTATATAGAATACGATTAACTTACAATAATATTATGTAATAGAAATAAGTGTATGTAGCAGTTTTAAAGGGTCTTCCAATTGTAACAGAGATCCAATGCATTTAAAGGCAAACCAAAGGAGCAAACGTAGAAACATAAATATATGCAATAACAAAAAAAAACAATGCAACGTTCGAACTGTCTTCAAAATTATAGGCAACTATAAGAAAAAAAAACAACAACAAGAAAGTATAAGAAAAAAAATTAAAAAACGGTGCAAAGTTTGGCGCGAATTGGGAGGAATGCGACTTGGTATGATGAGAAAATGTACTAATTGCAATAAACTGATTATGTAACTGAAACACAACACTGCTAAAGACGTTAACGAATGACTTTTGTATATAAATATACATATATGTATACAGTAAACAATTTATTGATATTTATAGTTATACAATTATTATGATGGCGCATGCTTACATAACTAATATAATTAAATTTAAATAAAATGTAGCACTGCATAATTAATTAACGAAAATTTGAAGAAATAATAATTTTATTAACAAATTCTTTTGATAAAAGCCTCACACACAGATATACCATATATACATATACAACACACACACTAACAAATAGTTAAACCAATAATCTCACACATGCTCACACATATTATATTGTATGTGTTTTTGTATAAAAATTTAACATACTTTCATAATAATATATACAAACATACAAAGTAATAAAAAATATATACAAACAGCAATACAAAACACATATAATATATATTATATTACATTAGGTCAATCCGTTTTTCTAAACGAGTGTCAAAAGAAGACGTACAAGTAGGGAAAATTTTACAAAATTTCCCCAAGGATTTCGAACAAAACAGTTAGCAATTCGGAAGTCGATAATTTTGGAAAAGGCAGAGATGCTTTGAATGCTTTTTAATTTTTAACGAGTATTTTTTTGTCACTCGCTTACAGACGAAGTTGGCCATTGTATACCAAAATAGAGACAATTATTTCCACGAATATTTTTCAGTCTTTTTGATTAAGTTTTTGAAGTATATACTATTGTACATACGTTTTGATGGCCAAAAATACATATGTATCGAAAATTTTGTAATTGATTTTTTTTTGGAATCTTTATACAAATAATGAACACATTGTGGAAACAAATGACAGAAATATTGAAAGCAGGCATTTTTCATGTGGCATACGAGTCTTTAATTTGCTATCAGATCATAAATTTTACACCCTTAACAGATTTACCAGCAGTTACAGTAACATCAACAGTAAATCCGTTGCCACGACAGTCGGGTCTAAGTAACCGGAGCAAACCCGGATTTTTAACCGGTCAATTACTGTCAACTCAGCACCATGTCACGAAATTACTTCTACGCTATTAAAAAAACACAAACAAGTAAATGTCTGAGACCCTTTTATATAAAAGTGTGTAGACTTGTCCGTCTGACTGTCAGTATAAATACAAATTAGTCCTTCACATTTTGAGATATAAATCTGAAATTTTGCACACGTTCATTTCTTGGTGCCAAAAAGATATTCATTCAAAGTCGTTGCGACGAAGCTGCCGATACTACTATAGCATAAAGCTGCCAAACGAACTGACCGAGATGGAAATGAAGTTTTTGTATAATTTTTTATTTCTGAAGGGTATTTTGGTTACATTTCTATACTTGAAATAATTTTCAATATAATCATACAAATAAATTAAAAATGTGTTCATTCAATTTCATAAAACTTTTGTTCATACAATTTTTGCTCATTCAAATTCATAAAAGCGAGTATTTCGTAAGCAACGATTGAAATTATATTTTTCAGTTGTTTTTTTTTAAATATTTGCTCAAATATTGACTCATATTACAACCAAGGCAATGAAACCATAGCAATCATGAATATTTACTATACACAAACAAAATAGGCTGATCCATTTCAAACTTTGAAGCGCCAAGAATTTTTTAGAAGAAAAATGTAATAAAAACACAAAAAAATTAAATAAACAAAAATTAAGAAATAAATATTAATTATTATAATAAATAAACATTAATTAATAAACAAATATAAATTAACAAATATACAGAAAAACAAAAACTTATTTTAAATAAAAAAGGAAAACGTCGCTAAAATATGGCAATACTCAAATTGTAGCATTTGCCGCAAATCCATACTTTTCATTCCAATATTTAAGCGAGACAACAATTTTAGGCGTGTCTGCAACATAACGATGGATTAAGCAATCCAATGGCTAACAATAAAATGTACAAAATATTTTGTATAAAAACAGATAAATTAATAAAAATAAACACACCGAAAATAAAAAATTCAAAAAAAAAAAACCAAAAAAAAAAAATTATTCTTATGTATCACTTTTATATTCGCTTTATTACGAAATAAGGTTATGTATTATGCGCAGAAATGGTAATTGAAAAGCATGTAAAATAGTTATATAATTAAAAATGGGGATAAGGAACAGTTAGACGCGTTAAGAAAACATTTAAAACAAAGTAGAAGTAAATATGTTTGGAGACGATTGCTATAAATGTTAAATAATCTAGAAGAATTAGGTAAGCGAAGAGCAGAGGCTTTGAAAAAATATATTTTCATGTGACAATGCAAAGCAAGCGTATATTTCTATTAATTATTTATGTAAGTGACAAAAGAACTGATTTTTTTAAATAGCAAGATTTTTCAGTTTTGTAAGTTAATAAATTGCGCACAGTTTCATGTCAAATTTTTTAGTATTATTTTCTTGTGTTTTTGTTATTCACAATACATTAAAGCAATTTATATTAAGCGCATATTACATAAGTATGTAATCGCAAAAGTTGCATATATACATACATATACACACATATATATATATTATACAACAATGTAATCGTAAAATCTGTGTTAAGTGTTGTCGTGCTCCTTGTATTAGTTATAAATTATAAATAAATACAAATAGATAAAATATAAATTTATTATAAGGAAAGGAATTAAAGCTGCGCAAACGAGTATATACGTATATAGTTCATATACATATATAAATATTAAATTTAGGTACTTGTGTGTTTAACTACAAAAATTGAGTGTAATAAATAAATAAAAATTAAAAAAAAAAAATATTTTTAAAAACCAATAGCTAAATAAAATCTTAAATACATATTCTTTTTATACTAAGCCAAAATATTTTATAAAATTAACTATTTTTTGTTACTTTTACTAAAAATAATTTTACAAAGATTATTTCCTAACAAAATTAAGGCTTCTCTGTTTTTAAATTGCGTAAATTAGTTTATATTTTCTAACTTCGAATAGTATGTGTGTTATAGTAGTTATAAATACATACCTACATATATATGTATACAGTAGTATTTTTGTAACATTATTTGTGTGTGTAAAAAAATATCCTGTTTTCGTGTGTTCCTTAAAAAACTAAATAAATACAAAATTTTAGATATCAAAGTAGAACCAAACAGCTACTGCTACGCTATTTAAATGCATAATGTAAATATTTATTTCAAAAAGACTTATTGAGTTTAGACAAAGGCTTTTGTAATGCTCAAGTTCAAGCTTCCTCGATTTTTTCAACAATTTAGTATATAAAAATTTTGTATAACTAATGTCAATACATTACTTTTAATATGCATGTGTTCATGCGTAAATTGACATACATAGATGCATACATACATATAAATGCAATAAACTAAGTTGTAATAAAATTTGGCGTTTCAAAAATATAGACATGTAAAATGTATGTACGTAAGCAGTTTCCGTATTTAATATAAAAAATAAGTATGGAAAAACGATTAATAAGCACAAACTATATTAAAATATTGAAGAAAAAATTCGGCAAACAAAATGTAGCAGTAAATTTATAAATAAAATTATAAAGCATATACAAATCATGATTTCTTTAATTATAATTTTAAGTGATTATAAACACAAAAATAAGCAGAAGAATAAAAACAGTACAGAAAGTGTTGACCGAACATACGCATTAATTATAATAATGAAAAACAATAAAACTGTGAAAAATATGATAAATAAAGAAAAAAATAATACTTACAAAGATTTTTGTCTTATGAGCGTAATGCGTTATAAAATCCTTAGCTTTAGCAATTTGCTGTTGTTGTACGTGTATAAACGTTTTTGCGTCGGCCGTCTACGAATCATTTGAAGTTCGAGTACTTTCGATTGCAAAAACTTCAATAACGAGAACACACACTTTACACTAACCATTTAACTTTTTATTTCATTTTATCTATCTTACAAATCTAAATTATTTTAAATTATGTCAATTATTTATTTATTTTATTATTCGATTTAGGAAGCAGGCAATTTGCAGGTGCAGCTTCATGTACCGCAGAGCTGTTGCAGCTGCTATGTACATCCAATTAGCTTTTTCATTTTATTCACAAAAACTTCAACTGTTTACACAAAACTTACACTCACTAAATTTGTTTATATTAAAACATTTCCGTAGAGCATTAATAACAAGTAAAAGTACTACATTAGTTAAGAAAAATCAAAATTCGTGCAGATTACTCGTGGCGTGTGGAATTTAAAATGGCGGGTGCAGATAGGAAACGAGAATAAAAGCAATATGAGAAAATATGTGGATGCCATGACTAAATTTTTTGTATTATTTAATTTTTTTCAATAAATTTTTATCTTTATTAAAATCTAGGATTAGCATCCCTCAAGTCTAAGAAGTTCGCTTAGAAACATTTCTTACATTTTTTGTTACCACTTGGCGTTCAATTAAAAATTACCAACAAAGTTTTCTACTTACCGGAACGATCTTAGTATGTTATATAACCTTAATAACTTTCACCTTTCGTTATCATTTGCATTTAAAATGTGTTTTTTTTTATAATGATTTTTATATACATATGTTTAAAGATATTTTAAATTAATAAAATGATTCAATCGATCTGGTATCTTTATAACACAGGAAAGTAAAACGCGAACGCAAATAAAAGTAATCTCCGATTTCCGCATTCACGCCTATCCGCCAAAGTATTTTGAAGTGCAGAACACATAGAGCGCGACAGACTGCAAGCAACATCTGTCAAATATTAAAATACACACGTTCTTAAGGACACAGTTATTTAGATAGCTGCCGACTACAAAACTGTGTCCATAAGAATGTGTGTATTTTAATATTTGACATATGTATGTCGCTTGAAGTCTGTGTTCAGCACATGAATAAGTTTAGCGAGCAATTTCAATTTTCGATATAGAATGTGTGATAAAATATATATACATAAATGTATAAATAAAAAATTTAAGTAATCGCTTTCAGTCTAAAAACTGTTAATATGGTTGTGCTAGCTTTAAACTTCATTCACATAACCGCCATTTATTTCTGATGTGCATTCGCTTCGCGGAAATTGCTAGAATAAGCGAAAAGAAACGGAAAGGAGTATTAAGCAAGACCAGTGTTGCCAACTGCGCAGTATTTATTTTTTACATTTTACATACCAATCTTTTCTAATACGAAGTTTTAGAAGTTGTCAGTAATAAACAATATGTGTTTGTTTTTGTATTTTTGTGTTGTTTTGTACGTATTAATAAAAGTCTAATATTAATAAAACTGATTTAAAATCAAATTATAAAAATGGTATTTATATGGCAGTCCGGCAACAATTTGACTGCTTTTCCATCGTACGGTTTCCTCCGTTTCATTCGGTAAACCGCCATTTTCAATTTCAATAAGCGCAGTTATGTTTAGTGAGTGCGGGTTTTAATAAATTTCGGAAAGTGATTAGTGTGTTTTTATTATATAAATTAAGTGTTATAATAGAGTATATGTGATAGTGAATCCATAAAATATAGTGAAAGTTAGTGAAGTGTTTAATTTGAAGAAATTCCTTTAACGTTGGAAGTGCAATCGAGCTTGGGTAAGTTTGCCTATTAGAAAATTACGAATTCTTTTAATTAGTACCAAAACCTATAAAGATTATACTGTACAAATGTACATTTAACTAAATTTATTTGCCATCTTTAAATTTTGTAATCGTTCAAAACGCTAAATAGTAAGACTGAATGAATGAGTTGCATCTTAGGTTATGTATGCAAATTTGGTTGGATACCTATCCTGGTTCCAATTATTCTATACATATGTGTAGTCATTATATACATTTCTTCCTTCGTTTTACCTATTCCATGGGGATGATCACCTGCAATTTAAACTTCTCTCCAATAAAATAAAGTAAATTGTGCACACTCAGCTGAATTGTTTCGCTTTATTATTTGTATTTCGTTATCCGCACTGATTCATTTACTATTTAAATTTAAAGAGTAGATTAATTAAATATTTTATAATTATATAATAATAATGATTTACTATAATACGGTACAATTGGTATTGGTGTTGTTTTCTTCTCAGCGTGTGGAAGAATATGTAGAATAAAAAATTCTTAATTGCAATAAGAAAATAAGAATATTAAGTATATTGTATTACATTAAATAATAACAATAATATTGAGAAACAATAATGAAATATATATTATAATATTAGGTTTAATAAAAGGAATAGATGAAATCACAATTAAAATAGCATAAAAGTTGTACTCGCCTTACAAAGACCTTTGGATAAGATTTGCAGATAGTTAGATAAAATTATTTTACTTTTTTTTAAAGAAACCGATTTATATTTTCGAATTTGTTTAGTCCTTAATGCAATTGAGAGGAATGATTTTATGTATGTTTGACGTAAAGCATACTAAACGACAATTATTTGTTATTTTCGCATTTGTAAGCAAAGTTAAACGAATTTTAAAATAAGCATTACTTATTTTTTACATACTTAAAGAGTTGCTTTAAACCCTTTTTCTATATACTATGTTTACTAATATTTCAATTATAAAATTAAATTAAAATATGTTACATGTAAAATAATAAATGACATAAAAGAAAATAGAACAATTTTTTAAATAATAAAATATACATTGAATTTTGCGTGTACATGTTAATATTGGTAGGTAATACATTACAAAAGTTTCGCGATCTATATATTCTTAACGATTTCTAACGCACCAATTTTATTGGACCTTCCGGGCACTGAAATTATTATTTATTTACGTTCATTGTAGAACTTGAAGAATTGCACGCACTGTTATTTTGGAATTTTTTACTAACAACAGCACCTCTGCTCTTCATTGCCATTTATATATAATATATATTTTTTTATACTGCACATTTGCCAAAAATACAAAAATGCTTAATATTGTGTTCCACGCTTCCTTTGAATAACTACGACAAGCATATTAAATATATATAAACACGTTTTAATTTGAATGTGTCAGACACAATTTCAAATTTTAAATATTTTCAGTGTTTTGTGTTGTTTTAATCGTTAGCAACTTTGGCTGCTAGCGCATTACATCGCTTTATTTTTAATTCGAAATTATCTTATACCCTACATATTTATTTGCCGCTATTAATTGGATTTGCATTCACAATAACATTCGCATTAACGGGCACTAACTCAGGCACCGATGAATGATTACTACTTTGACTTATGTTGCGTGTATGCTTGTCGCTGCCCTCATTGACACTATTCGAATTTGAATATTGCGCTTGGTGTTGCAATTGTTGTTGTGGCGCTTGTACTTGTGATGTTGGCTCCGGAAAGACGGGCGGTACAGTATTGGCTGTCGAAATAACAGGTGTTTGTACCATTGGTGTGGGTGGCGAACGTCCCATTTGATGTGGCGAGCCCGACATTTGCATGTGATATCTGTGTTTGCAGTTTAGTATCTTTTAATTTAGTAGTATAGATCATTAATATTTACCTATAAATATTTTCTGTGCTTTCGACGACGCCTTGTGTTAGATTTAGACTGCGACCTTTAATACCGCCAGCATCTTTCGGTGGTGGTGACCACCAATTAAACACACGCCCTACAACTGGTACATGCCTCAATATGCCTTCTTGCCACATTTTCTCTTCGGTTTCGCGCATTAAATCGGCAGTGGCAGCCTCTATGCCCTATATTGGAAGAGGAGAAATCATATTACTAAATATTTTGCAATAAAAATAAAATTATAACAAATAAGTTAAGGAGGATTAAGGAAAGGAAAAATAATAATATATAGTGAACTAAGAAAATAAAAAATAAGAAATTCAAAATTAACGCTCACCTTCTTTACAATTTCTGACATTGTATCCAATACTCTAGAATTTTCCTGTACACTCTGGCCCACCGAAACAACTAAATCCAACAGCTCTTCCACCTCGGTTTCATGCGTAACCATACCGAAGCGCACACAAATCAGCCCATCTGCGCTCTCGCCCAGCGAGAAGGCATTGTCAGTGGATTTCAATGCTTCCACGAGATCGGCATTTAGCTTATTCAATTCAGTTTTGGCTTGATCTGTGAGTATAGACTCCCAACCCTCGGGTACAAAACGCACACCACCCATACCGGCCCACTCGGGTAGATCAACCAAACGCAACACATCGCTCTTCCCAACCCACTCGATAAATGTCGCTTTATGCTTTATGGTTGCACGTAAAATATCAACGTTGCCTTCGAGATAATGTGCGAAGCCCTCCAAATTTTCTGAAGTTGGTGGTTGCTGGCCTAATCCCAATTCCAACGGGCAATAACGTACGCATGTGCCTTGTGTAGGATGTTCAATTATTTCGAAATCGAACTGGGTTGAGAAATAAAGTTAAACTTATTAACAAAATAAAATGAAAAGCAAAATATTTGCTCACCATTGGACAATCACGCTGCATTAATTGCCCCAACCACGAATTCAAGCGATCAAAGTATGTGGCATTGTCAACCTTCTCCAACGCCTTCTCTCTGCTTTCTAATGTTTTCAAAGGTTCGTTATCGGTTTTTCCCACTGTCGCTATAGATGTACTGCCATCAAATTGAAATACGACTACAGGTGCAACGGTCTCGAAAAGCAACTATTTGTGGTGTTGTTAATTATAATTAAATTTGGTATGAACTTGAAAAGTAATTTGTTTTTGAAAAAATATTTACATTAGCGTCTAGCGGCTTATTGATGACATCGTTAAGTGTAGTGCCTGATTGGCCGCCCGGGGCACGACTCTGGAAAGCGGAAATATATATTAGAGGAAGTAATTTTAATTATTTAAGATAAAGTAACGAATGTTTTTCTAGTATGGGAAATTTGTTTAAGTTTGTTGTTGGTTCTTAGTACAAAGCATTTATTAATAGATGTGAAACAAGAAAAAAAGATTGTACCCTTTGTATGACTGAAGGCCTAGTTCAGGTATATGCAGACCGATAGACGGACAGACAGACAGACATTGTTAATACTCTCCAAATCCAAACGGGGTTAGATTGCCGAAAAAACAGCTCGTGGCCGGATAAAATCTGGGTAATTTCCGGTGCGTAGAACCGGCTGTCGTGGGAATTGACAGACAGACATTATAAATCAACTCAGCTCGTCACACTGATAATTCATTTACATCTTATATGTATTTAATAAAAAGGTCTAGGGTACAAAAATTCAATATTTATAACTAAAAGTATTATTTGTGTATCCCTCTGGATGCCAGAATTTTCTAAATCCAAAATCATAGCTTTTGGAAACTTTTAAGTCACGTGATATGCAAAACCTCGACTATAACCGCGTAAACAGTGTCTACGTCAATAAAGAAGAAGAATATATGCAAAAACATGTTTATCTTATGACTTTGATTTAAACTTCTTTCTTTCCAAAATAACAAACAGCTTTATTAAACTTAACGGAATTTTAATTATAACCGAACATAGTCACTTAGCGTACCATGTACAAACAAAAAACGGAACCATTGCTTGGCGATAGTGCTTATCAACACTTTTGGTTTAACCCAAAAACAATTACCTTATAATTATGCTTTTCGCTCAAACAATAGAGATAAACTGCAATTGGTAAATCAAACAATAACACGTTTTCTTTAACAGTTTCGAGATAAATAACAACACACAAACCGATGAATTTGCGTAAAATTTAATATGACTATTAACATCACTATTCTTGTCTCACAACTTACCACTACACGCATACCCTCACATTTGGACGTGATCTCGAAGAGAATGCTACACGTTTGGAATGCAACATGTATACGTTCCGCTATCGCATCACGTCCAAGCGCTTGCAGACTAGTCCATAGTGAAAGTGAATGTAGTCGACGCGATAATATCGGATCCGATTCGAAGGCGGTCAGTGCAGAGTTTTGCAATTGACGATGTAGCAGCTGAGAATGGGGAAATATATGATATTTTTTATCATTAGTATGTCTGCTTAAAGCAAAATTGTCATAAAACTTACCACTATCGGTAGACTTGGTACGCCCAACCAACTGCCCAAATTCAAAACAATTGAGTCAACAATGTCACTGATCTATGAGCGGGAAAGGGAAATAGATATGCAGATAAGATTATTTGTAATAAAAATTTTTGTTATCATAAGACAATTAAATATAAATCATGCTATAAATATATATGTGCATATAGTTACGTGTCAATTAAATATTAACTTGCATTGAAATGAAGAGTTGGATTTTCAAACGTTAAGTGGGTTTAATTTGACAGAAAATTGTTTTGAATATGATTCATAAATTGGTATATAATCATAAAGTAAAGTAAATAAAAAAAACACTTTGATAAAAAGATGTTTTGTTAGCAATTGTAGCTCTATTTTTAGTAGACAACACCTTTACGGACGTAAGGATAGATAGTAATGCGCACAGAAGCTTCCGTGCAAAATTTGTGCTATATGTTTGTTATTTGTGTTCTAACTTGAAATTTGTAAAAAGTATGTTCCACCTCCTTCACTACTATACTCAAATTTGATTTTTAGCCATATCTATTTCGATTGTGATCACCGAAACTATACTAAAACTACTCACCGTATTTGGTCCTTGTGCACATGCCAACGCCGCTAAAGCATGCCCGGTGGCATGTAACCATATATTGTGCGTTCGGCAGATGTCACTCATGCGTTGCAAATTATCCACATAACCACTTATTGATGCACCGACATCGGCTACCACCATTAGTGGTGTATGATTGGCACTCAAATCAACTTGTACTTGTTTGAGCAGCAATGACAAATCCATTGTGCCGAAAGTGCTATTGGTCGGTATTAAACGTATCGCATCCAATGGTATACCCAGCTGACGGCAAGCATATTGCAGACGTATTGGTGTTATATTTTCGGAAATGTAGAAACAGGGATGCGCCAATGCTGGTATGCCACCCTCGAGATAGCCAGGACAACGTGCCACTATCGCTAAGCGCACAGCGCGTAGTATAGCGTCAGCGTTGTCTGTGTGAAAACTACTGGCCGGATCGAGAAAACGGAAGAGCGCACCCAACCAGCGTGTGGTATCGCCGGCAATGCTGCTCGAAACACGTACCAAATGCTGGCGATCCAAATGTGTCAGATAGGCGACAATGCTGTGTGAGATGAGCGCCAATTGTGCTACATCATCAAGGCCGGGTAGCGGAAATACTGGATCATTATTAGAGTCTGAATAGGCTATGAGATTTTCTAGTGAATTTAATATGTCGGTTGGTGGTATACAATCGCCATGCAATAGTGTTGTGTGCTTTGCCGCAGTCGGCATGTCGAGTGGTGCGTCGGCGACGTTACCTATGTTAGCATTGTGACCGTCAACAGCATCTGCGGCGCCAACTTCCAGCTGTGCTTCAGCTGCCTCTACAACTGGCGCTGTCTTGACATTTTCCAAACCGCGTAGCACTTGCGCTGACTTCAATTCGAGTTCAGCTAGACCGGAACGAATCTGCGTTTTTTGGTTGGAAGTTATATTAATCACGCATTAACTACAAAGTTCGAATATGTGGTAACTTACACTGGAGGCGGCTATTTCTGCCACGCGTGGCTCTTTTACAAGCTCATCACCCGCGCCGGACGACATACTTTTTGTATTTTTGACTTTTTACTTTTACACAAACACTGCTCCACTTTGCAAACTTCAGTTTTATAATCTATCAATTATTTTGCGGTTTTCAATTGCACCACCTACTTCGTGGCACCATAAATTGATTGGCGAGTCTTTGGTGTCTAGTACGTTCTTTTTTAATTAGTTATGCCGTGGCGACAGCACTTTACTATTGTTTTATGTTGTTGGATGGTTTTATTTGTCCAGTTGGTGCTCCGTGGCCCAGTTATAATTTACTCTAATCGCTGCTGTGGATTTTAATTTCTGCACTAATTCTATTGCTGTCGTCGTCAGAAATTTCACTTATTCTAACTATTGCTTTTGTTCTTGCTTTATGCTGACATTTCCTTTGGAGATATTGTTGTGTTGTCATTTTTTGACATTTCTATTTTGATTGCATATTCGTTGAGCGAGAAAACAGAGAGCATGTCGGCGAGTAGTTTTCGTTAACAGAGCGCGTAAAGTCATTGTAGAGTTACCCAGTTAGCAATTTTGCTTGTTTTTGATTTAACAGCTTATAATGCTTAGTAAAATTTTGAGGTTTTAATCATTTTATATAAATATGATGTATGATTGCATTTTATATAAAATGAAATTTGTATAAGTGTATTTGGTTCATTTTAAAAATTTTTCGTAGATAATTGTAACTGTTGAGATTATTAAAATATTGTTTTGAAACATGACATTTAATTTGAAAGGTTTTGTGTTTCATTGATGTCGTAGGCGCTTCGTCAGCTTAAAAATATCTGCTATCCAAAATTTATGTCAATTTATTACTACTAAAGATTAGGTTAGGTTATACTGGCAGGATGTAGCGCAATACATAGCCTACTGGTTCATAGAAACGCTAGCTTAATTTGAGTTACAATTTTCGTCCTACAGGTCGCTAACGCGTTTAGCGAAATTTAAAAACTACTTGCTTTCTAATTTTGATACTTCAACTGCCGAGTTCCGTCGCAAATGCTGGATAGAAGAATAGTAAATATTCCAGCGTCCCTCTCATGCCTACTTCCTCGCACTTTCTGCATGTATTTTCTTTACAGATGCCCATCCGGTTCCCATCCATGAATATGCCAACAACCGCTTCGAAGTCCTTTCGAGACCGTGTGAGTAAAAATCATACGTGTTTTTCTTCGGAGCTCTTGCACTTGATCTTGGCGATCCTACACGTCCTCCAGGCATTCCAACTCGCCTGATCTCCGTGATCTCCGTATTTCTTGTACTGGTTCGGTAGCCAGACGCATGGAATTTTTGGCAATTTCATCATTTTTTTCCTGGAATGTTTTTGTGACCCGGGATCCACTGTGTATGGAGCCGCTTTTTGGCATGCCCTACATCTATTGTCTCCCTGCTTCAAAGAACATTTCCTGACATAATGCGGTGGAAATTATTGCCGTAATTGCCACCTCGCTATCGACATATATATTGGATCTTCATTATGTTGTTTCCAGCAGTGTTAGCTTTTTCAGCCGCCTTTATGACGCTAAAGGCTAATGTATAAGGCCAGGCAAAAGGCACCATGTAGACCCTAGAATCTTCTTACATGCAGATAGTGCACCATTTGCCTTTTCACTCTCTCCACCACAATGAGTTTCCCCATCAGTTCGCTATCTAAAAATACTACCAGGTACGTGGTTTACTCTTTAATTGTTAACTCAACCACGCTGAGTCTCGAAGGTTTCCATGTCCAGATTCTGTACCTCTATGTAAAGAGAAGAACAATATCCGTCTTATGGACTTTTATCTCTAGGTCGGCCGATATCGTCTATCGTTGTATTATCCTTAGATCGTTGTTTATTACGTTATTGATTATGTCTGGGAACTGCCACGTCACTAGTATAGCTATGTCGTCTGCAAAGGTTATCAGTATACAGAAGGACTACTGAAAATTAACATTTTTGACAAATGGCGGCTTCCTAAAACAAAGTCGAGATTTTAGAGTGGATTGAAAAATCAAATTGTTATTAATAATCTTTTTCCCCCGATAAAAAAATATCTTATATCGGTCCAGTCGTTTTGGAGAACCTATCTTCACCGACTCTACAAATAGCTGTTCAAGTAAAACGTGCTTAAAGATTAGACAGCCAATTACACTAACATCTTCGGCAATTATTTTTTATAACTTTCGTTGTCAATTAACTCTGGAGTAGTGCATCAATGGACTCAATTAAATTTTCGGCAATGAAGCTCCATCCAGTGTTTATCGATGGTATGGCGAATTCGTAGATCACTACAGGAAGAATTTCGTGAAAGTCGTCCAAAATCAATTGTTGTTCTGGGAACTATTGATGCTGTGCGTAAGCTGATATTGCATTAGTGAACTATGTTTGGAAGTTACCTCAATCAGAGTGGAAAAAGTAGATCTTAATGGAGACTAATTTGAAAAACTATAAAACGATTTTCGATTATTTAAATTTATTTTGTTTTCTTATCCCGACATATAAAAGACTATCTAAATAAGAGGTTTGCTTTCAGAAACTTAACAGAAACTTAGCCTCCCTAAAGTCGAGCTTTGTCGTTTGTAAAACAATAAGAAATATTATTATTTTAATCCAGGAAAAGTTCTGTTCATACATATTTTGGGAAGTCGAAAAAGTATTTTCGTATTTCTAATCAAAGTTCAACTTATTTTTATATATTTATAATGAATCAAATATATACCATTTTAGTCGACCACTTTTTGCCATTTTTCCGCTAGAGACATTATTCCATCAGTGTAAAATTTTCTGGTTTCTCGGCAAAAAATTGCGGCAAGTAATTTTCACAGGCTTCTCTTGAAGCCAACTTTACTACTTTAAGGGAGCATTAACCGAAACAAATGGTAGTCCGATGGGGCAAAGTTAGGGCTATATGGTGGATGAAAGATGTGTGTGGTCTTGCGTTGTTCAGATGGAAGACGAAGTCTTTTCAATTGATCAGTTCTGGCCGTTTTTTTCAATTGCTTCCTTAAATCTCAATTGTTGACAGTAAAATGAAGAATCAATCGTTCGACCAGGCTGGCGCAGCTCATAGTGTATGATTCCTTTCCAATCTCACCAAACACTCAGCATAAAATCCGTCAATCCTGGCTTTGCGACCATCTTTTTCGCACATTATTGCCGTATTTGATCCACTTTTCGTCTTCTGTTACCATTCGCTTCAGAAATGGTACGATTTCATTCCGTTTCAGCAAAGAATCGTAGATGTTAATTTGGTCCATTAAATTTTTCACAGACAATTCATGTGGTATCAAAACATCGAGCTCCTTTTTGCAAACAGCTTTTTTTTAAATGTTTCAAAACAGTTTGATGATGAATGTTAAGTTCCTTAGCGATGTCATGGCTGCTTATGTGACGGTCCTGGTCAATCTTTTCCATAATTTCATCGACTTTTTCAACGATAGGTCGACCAGAGCGAGGTGCATCTTTCACATCGAAATTTCCAAAACGGAAGCGAGCGAACCATTGTTGTGATATACGAACTGATATAGCATCGTCTCCGTAAACTTCACAAATTTCATTAGTGGCCTGTGTGGCTTTCTTAATTTTTTTATACAAAAATTTCAAAATATAGCGAATTTCTTCATTATTTTCGCTCATTTTTGAACAGCTGTAACTTGTTTTCAACTTCCTCGAATTTATTTTTTTTGGTTAAATGAAGCTTTTCACCTTTCCAACACTATATGGTATGACACAATGTGATTGGTAGCACTGGTAGCACTGATATACAACTGCAACGACAAAAATTGACAAAATACGAAAATGCTTTTTCGACTAGGTCTAATAACACCTATAATTGGACAGAGATATTACAGCAGTTTGGATTTAATCCAATTTTGCGAAAAGTTAGATGGTTTCAAATTATTCGTATTTTAACATGATTTGCCTGTTTGTTCTTCCTTAGAGATCTTTAGGATAGGCTTATATGACAAGTTATAGCGTGGCGATCTATATTCCCCGACAAAGTTTAATAATTCCCAAAAATTAAAATTAAACGAGAAAGCCTACCTTTCAAAGGGTATAAATCGAATTGAAAAAGGAAGTCGGAACTATCACGTGACATTGGCACACGCACACACACACATGCATATGTTGGTCTGCCCTTTGTGCCTAACTTTTAAAAAATAAATTTAAAATACCTGCTTCACGCTACCGCCGGAATTCCCACGAAGCATATAAAATTCGAACGCAAACTCCCGGTTAAATCGACGACGACGGCAGACGCAGCGGCAGACGAAGTGGCATTGCAGCGGTAATACAGAAAATCTAATTAAAATCGAGTACTTTGAAATGAATTGGAATGCACTACAATGGAAATAAAATTCGGTCGAGCGCATGGCGGACCAGCTGAGTCATTATGAAAATTCAATGGTGCCGGCCAAATGACTGGACACATAACGGCATGTGCATACATAAGGACATCAATGAGAGCGTGGCATACAGCAGCTGAAGCGTCGTGTAGTTCAGTAAACTATTTTACATGCGCTTATAATTGATTCGAATTCTTTCTCGCTATCAGCTTTGCCACTGCCACAGCGCGCAACATGCTGTGGCTATGATTTTTAACGCTTTTTTATACTCTCGCAACATGTTGCACAGAGCAGAAAAGTTTTATAAATTAACAGCTCTTTGTAACTGAAAGATATTGACACCTAAAAGTCTTGTATGGATATGGATCAGGTCAAAGAATGCATAATTGTAAGTATTCCAGTTACCCTGTTTGATCCGGAATATATCGGTCAATATGAGAGATATCTTAGTAAAACTAGGTTGAAAATTTCTTTTAAGCATGGTGTGGTTTGGTGTCAATATCAGTTCATATCTTGCGCTGTCAATAATATGATGATTAGGAAAATCATATGATCAAATTTGACCCGGACTGTTAAAAAGTCATATCTTGTAACAATCTAGTAAAATTTTCTTTATCGGTTCATTTGTGAGCATAGTTTAAATCAACCAGTCCGGGTCAAATTTGATCGGGCGCCATAATATCAAAAGTGAGGCTTCTCGGTCAACACCTGGCTCGCCCTTCGTTATTTAAATCCTTTTTACTGTTGCATGCTGTAAATTACTTTGGTCTAACGCCAGAACTATAATGAAGTGCAGTCGGTGGCACTCACACATATGTACATACGCCTACAGGTTTGTGTGTGTATACGTTTATTGCTCGAACAATCAAACTTTTCTCCACGATCAATTAATCATCGCTTGAGTTATTGTGTAATTTGTGTTTTTCTAGTTTCCTTTTGAATTTAGCATTTTTAATGATTCCGCATTTTGCTTTCTTCATTCTCTCATTATATAATGCTATTTTTTTTTTTAATATTGCATTGCAAAGCGACTTGTTTATATTCAGAAGTGATTTCAAATTTTTTCATTGAAAATCAAGACTGTAATCGAAAGTCCTTATTACTATGAAACGAATGATGTGAAGACTCGCAAAATGTAGTCTCTTTAGAACTTTCACGGTTGATCTTTATGAAAATTGTCAGTTCAAAAATGTGACTGTGGATGTGATGCTACCATTTTTGTCTACAATTTTATATAATATAACACAATCTTTTCCGCCGATATTTACCCTGTTGAATTTCATTATTCGGAAGATCTCTCAACTCAATTTGAAGAACATGTAAGCCACGCCAACAAAGCGGGAGGTCAAAAAATATCAGGTGCTTTGACTCTACAGTTAGGTTAGGTTAGGTTAGATGGTTGATCAAAGATCACACATAGACTAATAATGTAGTCCTTTGTGATGCCATTGAAAAAGAGAACTCCCGTGTTCGGACTTACAGATTGGCGAAGCGCTTTGTAGGCAATACATAGTTACACAGACGCTTAACTTCAACACCCGCCAGTTCGGTGGGATGTCCAAAGGTATGCGCCCCCAAGTGTCCTAGTCTTGACCTCCCAAACGCGGGACAGTCAAGCAGGAAGTGCTGGCTTGTTTCTACCGCATCCTCTTCCAAACAGCTTCTACAGTCATACTCTACAGTAAAACAAAAAAATATGTATAGTTTATCTGATGTTATAGAAAATAGTGAAATTTTGCCAAACCTCCCCCTAGCCACTGTATACAGAATATAGAGATGGTCTCTGTCTCAAGCAGTTCGATTTATCGAAATGCCTATTTCATTCCTCCGTTTCTACAAGTATATAGCAAATAATCTGATTTTTGTTCCATCGATGAACTTAATATATAATAAATCGGTCGATATATCCCACAAATCTAAAAAACAGAAGAAAAGATAAAAATGTCTGTGATCTCTTTGAATTCCTCTGTAGAGCATACAGATGTCTGATTTCGAAGTACATACCATCTGATTAATTTTGCCCAGAATACCATTAAATAACTTGTTATGTTTGCTTTCAAAAAGGCATTTTTTCAATTTTGCGTTGTTCTTGCAATAGTTTCAGGTGTTTTGGTACGAGTCATACCCCTCATAAGAGATGTTGAGATCCCCTTTTATCTCTCTGATACAAACACGACGATTCTCTAGCACTGCTTCTTTAACTTCCTTGATTCATCTCGGTTAATGACGAACAGAGGTGGATGGACGTCTCACATACGGCAAGTTTCTAATAGCTTCACGATCTTCACTGAATGCTTTCCGCCACTTGAGGAGTTTTACGATTTCCTCGGATAAAAAACAGAAAATTTCCACAATTTTGTTCTTATTTTTTATTGTTACAAACATACACTATTAAAAAAGAAATTGTGAAATTTTTGGGAAAAAATATTTTAAATTCGGCCATTGCGACGACATTTCCGATGCGTCCGCGTTGCCAGGATAACTCCTTACAGGATCATCTAAAGTGAAAAAATACATGTTTTAGTTAAAACCTTAACTTGGAACATGGACGAAGGAGAAAAACTGAAAATTGGATTTTTGACAGACATTTTCACAAAAAATTAAAATTTCGCGACATTTTTTTCAAAATATTTGCAATCGAAATAAATCCTTCATCCAAGTTTTTAAGAATTGTATGCCAAAAACCTATGTAAAATTTCATGAAGATCGGTTGAAGAGTTCTCGACAAATATTGCCAATCGACTTCAAAAGCACAGTTTCGAGAAAAATGCTTTTAAAGAAGAGGCACTTAGGCAGGTAGCCTCGAGCGCACAAGTTCTCAAGGCCGTATCTCCGAAACTATTAATTATTATTAAACTTGAAAATTTAGGTCACACTTCTAGAATGGTGTTGTAGAATTAAATAAGATAATAAAAAATTCAAGTTTTTGTAACCCGTAAACCCCCGTATTTGGTATATTATTTTTCAAGCTATAAAATTAAATTTTTTGATATTTTCGAATCCTTCCTTAATATTTAAGCTATTAAAGCTGTTCAGACTTCTATCGATAATTGTATTCATAATTTCTATCAACTCTAGTAACCAAAGATTCTAATTCCTAAAGAAAAAATGGAACCAAAATACTCACATATATCTACCACAGCAGCAGCCATCAATCAGGGTGCACCATGTCGTATGAGCAACACAATAATCAGAGCACCATTTACTTTGAACGCCATGTGCGCGTAACTAACGGGATATTCTTGCACAAATGCAAATACCGAGAATAACATTAAATTGCTGTTGTTTGCTTACATTTTCGCTTGTTGTTGTTGTGTTTCGTTTGCTGCAATTATGATTTGCGCGTGCAACGGCGCATTGACCCGTCGTGGCAAGTCATTGCACCGGTTGCAAGCAACTATTGTTGCCATAATTATGATTATCGCTTTTGTTTTCTAAGCAAATTCTTTTTGTTTCATTAGAACACATATCAAATGCATACATATGTGTGCATATATCCTTATACGTAGACGCCTAAGTATGCATGCAAGCGCATAAAAAATCGTGCCACTTGTATAGGAAGTCTTTGCAGTCTTCAGGCTTCAGCATTGCGTGGCAACTCTCACGCCGCGCTCCGACGAAGAAAATTTCTGCTGGAAAAAGTATTTAATAGAAGAATTTTCTTTAAATATTATATATGGAACTACAGTCTAGCTACTTGCTAGTTACCTAAGTGCAGCGCGAAGTATGCGTTTGCATGTATGTGTGAGCGTGTTGGTATGTGTTTGTTTGCAAATTGTTGACTTTCGTTTCCTGCGTGCGCACTCTTTCACATGTATAAGTGTTTGTGTAGCGGAGTATTCGTATGTTTTCATGTGTGTGTGCGCATATGTTGTTTCGCCGGAAACGCCATGCAAATGTGCTGCAAAAAGTTGACGGCGACGGAAGCGACTCATTCGCCAATTCAAATTTTATTTATTTATTCAGTTTTCCTGCAACTAAGTAAGTTTTAATTTCGTTTGAATTATTGCGACGCTCATGTGAGAAATTCTATGTATATATATACATATATGTGTGTGTGTATGGTATATGATGGTATGTTTAGTTTTCGTTCTAGTTGTAAAGAGAAACTTTAATTTGAACAATAATTTTTTATTAGGGCTTGTTGTTGCTGTAGAAATTTTAAATATTTTACAGATATGGAATACTCTTCCAAAAATACTTCTAGGTGAAAAGGTTAGAACCATTATTTTATAATTTCTTCATACTTCTTATATTTATTATTTTAGATATACATATCTTTGGTGAAGGAGTGGAAAATGCCTTCCGCATTTTCAGTGCCTTCGACACAGCAACGGTATGTGTCATTTGCAGGTCACTAAAAACCCCTCTCTAAGGAACCGTCGGCTACCATGGGACCACATTTGCATTACTTCCGGGTGGCGTTCCGTTTTTGTCATTCACAGATTTACATCTGCACACCAGGGTCCAGATCCCTATTTTTGCTGCGTAGCAAAATTCCTGCGAATTTCTGGATAATCTTCCAGTTTGCTTCACTCTCTAGCATTACGCTAATTAAATTGTCCGCGTTTATTAGTTTAACCAGGTTTTCTACGGCGGTATTTTCACCTTGCCGTCGCACACATTCAAATAATGTGTGTTCAGCGTCACTTTCTGTCGCGTCGTTATATAGACTTGACGGCTTTTCGGCTTTTCCCATTCTCTGGAGATATTTTTTGAAGTATCCGTGACCGGATAACAGCTGGGTTGTGTAAAAGTCGACTTCTCTTTACGGCCTGCCCATTATTAGATCCCTTTATTAGTCTGGCCGTCCATCTGCCGCGACTCTCTTTCTTTGCCATGTTGTTATTGTGTAATTTTTATATCCTGAACAGGGTATATCAAGTTTGTCACGAAGTTTGTAGCACTCAGAAGGAATCGTCGGAGACCCTATAAAGTATATATATAAATGATCAGTATGTCCGTCTGTCTGTCCGTCTGTCTGTCCGTCCGTCTGTCTGTATATATACGAACTAGTCCCTCAGTTTTTAAGATATCGTTTTGAAATTTTGCAAACTTCATTTTCTCTTCAAGAAGCTGCTCATTTGTCGGAACGGCCCATATCGGCCTTTCACATTTGACAAGATATATTCACGAAATTTGGTATATATTATTTCCTAAAGCAACAATGTAATCTCCGAAGAAATCGATCAGATCGGTTGACTATAGCATATGGCTTCCATACAAACTGAACACATAGTTACTAACAGAAATGCACCTGTGAAGGGTATTTAGCTTCGGTTTTTTTCTTGTTTATTTGTTCTATTGCGCTCTTGTTATTTTCGGATATTTTCTTTAACTGTGGAACTTTTTCCTTTCATATGCTAGAAGATCAATTGGCGCATTACCGCTTATAACTAATATTTCATCGCCTGATACTGTTTGGTAGGTTGATGCAACTCCGAGGGCTACCTTATGCCATTTTTTCTTTTTAAGCACATATGCCCAGATCTCAGCTCCGTATAGAACGGTGATTGTCGTCGGTATTAGGAGCTTTCCCTTTTTTGCTTTTAGTTTCTTATATTGGTCATTAGTCTGCTCAGCTGGGAAGTGACTTACGCTGCCTTTCCTGCGGCCTACTGGATTTGTACCCAGAATGTTAGTATGGGGTCCAGTCTTACACCTAGGTAGTTTACTGGTTATTGCGTCTTAAGAATATCAGTAGTCGTTTGCATACTTATCTCGAAGGCTGCTTATTCGTTACAAGTAGTAGCTCTGTTTTTTCCGCAGCGAGCTGGAGGTTGTGTGAGTCGAGCCGTGCTTATGTTCGCAATTTTAGATACTTTATGAAAAATATTTACAAATAGTATTACTCGAAGCATTGCCTATTTAAAGCAATAACATTTTCCCATCTTTCTGTCAATTTGTTGAGTCCATGCCAAGAGAACTGGGACGGCTTGGCCGCCAAGCATAAGTCAAACCAATTTGTGATACCCTGTTATGATGTGAACCATATTTTAAGGAGGGCATTCTGCGTCGACTAGGTCTGCAGAAGGGACTAAATAAAATTTCCCAGCTTTTGTTTTTCATTTAGTTTTCTACTGGTCTTCAAACATGAGGCCGAGCGTTGTCATAACGAAAATTGATTGCATCGTGTCTAGTCGCAAGCTCCAGATGTTTTTTCTGCAATCGTTTGCTTTAAATTGATGAGTTGAGTAGAAGCTCATAATACAACCCGACGTTCTGATCCACCAAACACAGAGCTTTACTTTGGCTTCAGGGATATTCGTCTTCGCCGTTGATTCGGCTGGTTGGGCAGGTTTGTCATATAATTTTTTGCCTTTCGGGTTGCCGTAATGGCTCCATTTTCATAACCAGTCACAATTCGATGCAAAAATTACTTCTTTTTGTAGCGCTCTACATTGTAGCATTTTCGGCATGCAAAATGTTGTTTCAACGTTTCTTGTCTTCAATTGATAAGGCACACCATTCTTTTGCTTTTGTATGCATCCTGGCTACTTTTAAACATTTTGAAATAGCATCCGAGGCTGTTTTCTAGTTCTCATTGGGAGTGTTTTTTAAGTGGCGGGTTCCTAACCGAGCGCACAACCCTGGGAAGGGATGTTTCGCCTTCTCAGTCGTGAGCTGCTTGAGCCATATGTAAAGGAACAGTTTCTCAGAGAACTTTCCGCACTTGCGTGAAACAAAATTGAAGCGGTTAGTTACTGATGATGAAAAGTGGTTCACTTACGAAAACGTCATACGAAAACGGTCATGATAAATCGGCCATGACTGTCGCAAACAATAGCCAAACCAGGATTGGTAGTCAAGACCGTTTGGATATGTGTTTGGTGCAGGTAGGCAGTAAGTCATCCACTAAAAACCACTTCCTGTAGTTCCCGGATATTTTTTAGATAAACTGATTTGAAGGTCGGGAAATCGGGAAATGTGTTTGATGACTAAGGAAATTGTTTGAAAAAAATAAGAGACAGCTTCTTTTAGATTATGTCAACAAGTTCTTAATCGTAGAAAATGTAAAAACCAATACAATGATTCTCTAAACTATTACTAAGATACTTGTGTACTATATTTATTTTTATTTTGCGTAAAAAAATCATTACACATACAAGAAAATATAAAAAAGTGGCTCACTCCAGTTTAAGCATGTAAAACACCTTTTCATCATCGGAAGAGTGAAAGCCAAATTGAATATTTCTATGAAAAACAATTTATTTCATTCATAAATATGTTATAAGCGTATCGACCTCACTTCCACATGCTCAATCCATTTTTATGCATAGACTTGCTTATATACTTTGAAAGACTTTCACCGTTGCATATTGCGGGAGTTTGTCATCTTTGACGACGGAGCGTTGTCATGTTAACAATGTAATGCATATTATCGTGCTAAACTTGTTAGAAACTAAGCAAAATAAACAACAATAAACTGAAGGCGGCCACAATAACTATGTACAGCGACAACAACAATGGAGGCGATAAGGTAAAACTTGGCGAAATTGCAGTCGGTATGAATGTTTGTATGTACATATGTATGTGTGTGTTGCATATTGCGATTGTTGCACGTAAAGGCTTAAAACACACATGCAACCATGCATATTAATGCATGAGCACATATTTACATATTGTAGTACATTTATGAGTTCGAACATTAGGGATGTTCTTAAGTTATAGGTAGGTGAAGGGCAATTATCGTAGTCTTTTCGTATTTCTAATCAAACTTCAACTTAATTTTTTTATGTTGTTGTTTTATCTGCGACAAGTAATTTTCACAGGCTTCTCTTGAAGCCAACTTTACTCCTTTAAGGGAGTTCTGCATTGACCGAAACAAATGGTAGTCCGATGGTGCAAGGTTAGCGCTATATGATGGATGCCTCAAAACTTTCCAGCCAAGTTCTCCCAGTTTTTGCCGAGTCATCAAAGATGTGTATGGTCTAGCGTTGTCCTGATGGAAGACGAGAGCTCTTTCTGTTGATCAGTTCTGGTCGTTTTTTCGATTGCTTGCTTCAATTTCATCAGTTGTTGACAGTAAAATGTATAATCAATCGTTCGATCGTGGATGATTCCTTTCCAATCCCACCAAACAATCCTGGCCTTTCGCACATTATTGTCGTATTTGATTCGCTTTTCGTCTCCTATTACCATTCGCTTCAGAAATGGTTCGATTTCATTTCGTTTCAGCAAGGAATTTCAGAAGTTTATTCGGTTCATTAAATTTTTCACAGACAATTCATGTGGTACCCAAATATCGTGCTTCTTTTTGTAGCCAGCCTTTTTTAAATGATTCAAAGCCGTTTGATGATGAATGTTAAGTTCCTTAGCGATGTCTTGGCTGCTTATGTGACGGTCCTGGTCAATCTTTTCCATAATTTCATCGACTTTTTCAACGATATTTCGAGTACGGAAGCGAGCGAACCATTGTTGTGCTACACAAACTGATACAGCATCGTCTCCGTAGACTTCACAAATTTCATTGGTGGCTTGCGTGGCATTCTTCCCTTTTTTATACAAAAATTTCAAAATATAGCGAATTTCTTCATTATTTTCACTCATTTTTGAACAGCTGTAACTTTTTTTCAACTTCCCAGAATTTAAATCTCACCTTTCCAACACTATATGGAGATATACGACTGCAACGACATATATTAACAAAATACGAAAATACTTTTTCGACTGACAATATACATATTATGTATTATACCACATAGTATGTGTCTCTCCTTAATGTTGAGAAAATGTTCAAGTTATGCTCATGCATGCATGCAATATGCATTTTCAGTTATAGAGCATGCCTTGCCACATCGTACGGTTGCATGCACAACACGAAACGAAAATATAAATACAGTTTGACAGCCGCGCGTGAGACGCTCGTTCACACACAAACCTGCATACATTCATTTGCTGCGTACAAATTTTGCATAAGATTAATAAAATTCCTTTGCAACTACCTATGTACTTGCCCATGTTCGTAGAGATGGAGACATGTTGTGGCTCATTTGTTTGCGAGTGCAAATCGCAAATTTGTTGGAAGTAAAACTGAAAGGCTCGAAATGCTTACACACAAAGTAAAGGCGTAATATTATAGAATTTCTCTTGAGAATTATTTCTATGTGATTTGGTAGATTCGACGAGTTTCGTTTAATTAAAACATTTGCTTTGATATGCTTTCTTGACGATTGCAGACTCAACAAAATGGGTACTGGCCTCCTTCTCGAACTATAAGAAAGAGGCCAGAACCGGGGAGAATAGTGAGGACAATCTTCTTCGCCAAAGTAAGAGGGAAATACTTCTCACTGGCCAAATCGTTCAGCCTATTAGTTTTACTTCCTTCGTGCTTAATGAGATAGAAAATATTGTAGATAACTACATAGAAGTACATAAGATCAACTAACTCTGGTCTTTACCAACTCACAGATGAACTCCAGAATTCGCTGGAAAATTGTAAGGTTGCGAAATGTGCCTTTCTTGATATCGAAGGTGCTTTTGAAAATGCGTGATACGCAAGTGTCATTAAGGCACTGGAGAAAAGGAATGTGGCGTCTCCAAAATGTAAATGAATAGAGGCTCTACTGCGTACTAGGATATCTGAAACCACTGTGTGGAAGAAAAATATTAATCTTGGTACTACAAGGGGCTGCCCACAGGGTGGAATTCTATACCCCTACTATAGAGCCTAGAAGTAGATGAGCTCTTTGAGTTGCTTACAAACAATGGGACTCGGTGCTAGGGGTATGCCGATGACATTGTCATAATGACACTAAGTAAATTTGAGAATACTATCTGTGACATCCGTCAAAAAAACTATTGTCCCTTTCACAAAGCGAAGATCTCTTTCGACCCTGAGACTCATATCACTTTGTGGCAAGGAGTTCGAGGTGTCTAAAGAGGTCAAATTCCTAGGCCTCATATTACGGCATGTAGAATTAACACTGTTCAGAGCTCCCAAAGTACTGGTAATATGCATACGCCTAGCCGGTAGATCTTGAGGCTGAAAGCCAGGTATGTTACTTATGGAGAGGTTTCTTGGGCATCGAAGGCAACGCAGTCTTCCGTAGGTCTTCAACTATTGAAACTGAATCGAAGACTTTGGAGCAGGCACTGTAGGACCACATACCAAGCTATCCGCAACAATGTGATGTTTTTTGAGCATCTTTCAAGCAAAAGAATGTACTATGAGTCAGTGAGCAGAAATCAAACTTCAACTCAACTATCGCAATCAGCGTATTGCTATACTCAGCGAAAATCAAGTGGCACTAAAAGCGATCTCAGCTTATGAAGTCAAATCGCTATTAGTGGAGGAGTGTATAGGAAGGCTGAACCGCCTATCAGTTTGCAGCAGTGTACACTTGATTTGCGTGCCGGGGCATAAAGGGATAGCAGACAATGAGCTGCTATGGTCGACGAACTTGCCCACTCGGCGGCGGCTTCCAGGATGATGGGGCCAGAACCGCGCATTGGGGTGGGCTCCCACACCATAAAGGAGTTGTTCCGCATGGAGGAGAGAGTGGGAAGAGAACGGCACTGGCAGCCTGGCAAGGTTTAAAGATATGATAAACCTCCCCCGATATAAATTCAGTATCCTTGTCGCGCTCTATACTGGGCACTGTAGTTCCAAGAAATACTTGTGAAACATGGACTTATCTGGATGGAACCCGAAACACCAGAACACCTGATTCAAGATTGCCCCGCAATTTGTAGAAACAGGCCCAAGGTACCTTGATCCATCTAAGTGGACAGGGATCACAGCGCTCTATCGCGCCCATCAAGCTCCTTGTCCAGGCTTTGTGACCATATGTCACATATGTAGGAGAGGATACAATAGACCATAGGTAATATATCTTAAGGGTTGGGAAAAAGTTTCTTGATATAGTAATGAAGTGTCTTTGAAGTGTGCAGACAAATCATAGTATTTTATTTATTTTCATGTTTAGAAGGTTTCGTGAGAAGTATACTCAAAGCTGCGGCCTTGGTACCGATACCTAAAGCGATTTTGTTAGCTCTGCAAGAGTTCATTTTCGTACCACAACTCTAAGCCTAATTTCTTCGGCAGATAGTGGAGCCTAACGTAGACCGTATAACGGCATACTTCACATCGTTCCGACGAATGCAAAGCCATCGAGTGCCCAAAATGTTGTAAAGAATAACCCGATTTTGAGCGCATTTTATAACACTCAATTGAGTTTAAAGGTAATCTTCATCGCCTCCTTAATCCTGTTGAAACCAGCTGCTTGAAGTAGCAGCAAATCAGCACATAACTGTCAATATTGTCAATCCCTGTTGTCTACCATATTCTTCCACACACAAACATACATTTCCCTGCCTTTGGGCTAAGCCTTTGCATTGCTAATTTTGACTTACAATGCAGAGAATGGAAGGGCCCGCCGCATTCGGGCGTTGAGAACGCACAAGGAAGCATAGGCAACAACAACAACAACAACGACAAATTGCAAGCAGCAACCAGCAAACAAAGCAATGCCAAATTCGAAAAGCAAATTTGTTGCAGGCTAAACAGACAGTGGCAGCAACAACAATAACAACGACAAATCTCCCTATTGCATAGACATGAAATATTTCCGCCTTCTTCACTAGATTTCAAGCTGCGATAAACTGTATATTTATTCGAACTGAGTAGACAAATTTGATTTGCTATAAATATGCATGCAGCAAACCAAACGAACACACATGCACATATGTATGTACATACATACATATATTTGTCCCTTCATATAAGCATGTGAGTGCAGCGCTGAGCGTCGTGCAAAGCCACAAAGTGAAGTTTATCAGTAAATTTGGTTTACACAAAGCGCATATAGTTGTTATTGTTGTTGTTTTTTGTTAATACGACTATCAATATCAAAGCCAAATATATTGTTGTTGGCAGTAATGTGTTGGCAAGCAACTCCCTCAGTCAATGGAGCCACAATATTTTCGACTTGTAAGCCTTCATGGTGTTTGTTGTTGTTGCCTGCTTCCTATTCTCTGTTATAACACAGTTTGCAAATATTTATTATACCCTGTTAGAGTATATTAAGCTTGCCACGAATTTTGTAATAATCCGTAGTACATACCGCAGATCCTATAAACTCGCTAAGGTTTTAAGATTTTGATCTGAAATTTTGCACATGTCCTTTTCGCCTAAAGAAGCTGCTCATCTGTTGTAACTGTCAATATCGGATCACTATAGCATATAGCTGCCATACAAAGTGGTCGATTTAATTTAAACTCTTGTATGGGAAAATTTTGTATTTGGCAAGATATCTCCATGAAATTTGGTATGCAATTTACTAAAGCAGAGCTACAAACTCCGTGGAAATTTTACAGATTGTCTTACTATAGCATATAGCTGCCATACAAACTGACCCATCAAAATCAATATAAATATATTTTTATAACCTTTTAAGCCAAAGAAATGCACCTGTGTAGGGTATTATAACTGCTGTAAAGTATAAGTTAACATTTCCTCTTGTTGCAGATTAGAGAAACACACACAACTAAATTAATGTGTATTAAAAATTTCCGGCAAGCAGCAATACTTGGCTGTGGGCAGAAGTTTGCAGCTAAAATTGCTACGAAAAATATTCTTTTGTGAAAGTGAAAAAATTTAGGGCAAAAAACTATTCATTTATTTATTTAAGCCAGCACAAGTGCATACTTTTGCGACAAATTGAGAGTTTTCAAAATAAAATGTTCATTTAATTTAATCTCTTTGATAGCTAAGATTACATTATATTACCTTCAAGGTAGCTGCTGTCAGCTCAAAGCCAACACTGCACACATATGACATGAATATATGCATGTATGTGTTGCTTGAATTTTTAGTTAATATTTCCACTTTCAATGTTATTGCTTGCCTTTATGACCTTTGCCACTTGCTATTTGCAGTTAGTTTGGCCCTTTACCGCTTGTTTCCTGCTCTTTTTCTCCACTCGCACACTTGCTTGCCCCCTCTCTTTCACTCGCTTTCCTTTCTGGTGCAGTCTCTTTCCTCCGCTCACACGTTGTCTTTCCCCCCTCGCACTGTCTTTCACACTATATGCATAGATCTGCGCTTTTCTTCGCTTTTTCCTTTGGTACTACGTGGCGTATGCGCAACATATAGAATTACAAAGTACCTACTAATATGGCATGCTATGACCTACTTTGGCTTGCCTTTGAAAGCAGACCGTGGCGACGCGTCGCATGCGATGATGCTGCTGTCAAATCGCCCCAAGATAACCAATCCATGATTGTCGCAAATGTGACTTTTTTATTGACAATAATAGAAAATAAACAGCCAGAATCAGCGTTTCACTTTGACTGCTGAATATTAAAAAATAAAATCGCACATACAAATGCTCACATGATTGCTTGTACATACATACATATGTATACATGTCCATATGTATATATTGCATGTATAAATAACCTGCTATATGCTTTGAATTTATGAATTATAATATGAATTTCTCTTTTTTTGGCACTTAACGCGTTCTTCTTGTGTGTGTGTTTTATGCTGGTCACGATTCAAATTGAAATGGATTAAATGCCGTTATTTGGTCTTTAGTTCAAATTGTCGCGCTATTAGCTTGTTGCGGTTTGTTTTGCATATTGAATGTGTGATACCGTTAAGTGAAGTGTGATTACCATCGATGCGGCGCGTCCAATTCAATGCAACATGACATTAAATTGTAACTAATGTAAAGCTCATTTCACTTTGGTTAATCTCCGCGACCGTTAGCGATTAGCTATGCAGTTTATAATGGCTTTGGCAAGTCACGTGATGGCAAATCATACTTTAAATATTTGATTTGGTGTAACGTTTTCGTTACAGAGTTTATATTTAGTAGAAAAATATTTGTTGATTGATGATCGAATATGATGTTCTAGGTATAAAATTATTGATGTGTGATAACTGAAGCGCATTTAATAAAGCAGCTCATTGCTAAAATTAAATTGATCAATATTATTGAGTTAAAAATTCTAAAGTGGTGGCAACATTGGTTTTTATTCTAAAATCATTTATGGCTTCCTTAACTCTTTAGTTTCATAGCTAAAAAAAATTTAATATTTCTTTTATTTAAAAAATAAAAATAGACGGTAACCCTGCTCAAAAATCTTTAAAAACTATAAGCTTTCGTAAAACTCTTCCATTTCATACCCATTAAGTAATATTTCTTTCATTCATTAATTGGTCTGATTTAAATTTTTCAAACTGTGGCAGCTCTTCTCAAAATTATTTTCCTCTCTACTATTTCGATACATATATGTATATGTATGTGTACATATGTATGTACATATCTTTTGTGTTTCTTATTTTTGTTGACAATATTTCGTTATAAAAGTTATTTGAAAAATTTTCAAATTGGTGGCAACCCTGCTCTTTTTATTTTTAAAATTATAAATGACTTCTTAAACTCTTTAGTTTCGTTGCAAAAAAAAAATATTTTATTTAAAAAAACGTCTATGTAATTGAATTTAAAATTTTTAATTTTAATCAGAAATCTTTAAAAACTGTAAGCTTTCGTAAATCTCTTTCATTTCATACCCATGTTGTGTTATTTACTTCATTAATGAGTTGTTTTGATTTAAATTTTTTAAACTGTTGGCAACTTTGCTCAAAATTATTTTCTACTCTAATTTCTACTTTAAAAAGCCGTAAATAATTTTAAAAAAGGTTGCCAATATTCAGTTATTAAATTTATTTGAAAATTGCAAACTGGTGGCAACCTTTTTTAAAATTATTTATGGCTTTTTAAAATCAAATTTTTCAGCGAAAATGAAAAATTTAATTTTTTTAATTATATGGTAATGGTTTTAATTCAAAAGCGAGAGCAACCCTGTTCATTGATCCCTTTAAACTGTTAGTTTTCAAATATCTCTTCGGTTGGATACTCATATATGTACATATGTTTCCTTTACAATATAATATAATTTATTTCGAAAATTAACATTTTCCAACTGTTGGAAACTCTTTTCAATCAGTTTCAGTTCAAACAGTTTGTTTTACATTATTATTTCCACACATATTAATTTAATTCGCGTCGTTCTTTTCTGATATCAGTATTCTAATATTAACTTATTTTATTAATTTCAAAATTGGTGGCAACCCTTTTTAAAATTATTTATGTCTTCTTAAACCTTATAGTGAATAGCTAATTTCCAATATTTATTTTAATTTAAAAATATATGTATGTAAATGATTTAATAAAAAGCGATGGCAGCCCTGTTCAAAAATCGTTAGAAACTATAAGTTTTCATAAATCTCTTTCATTTGATATCTATGTATATTGTAATGTTTCCTCGATTTATTAACTATTCCGACTAAACATTTTCAAACTGTTGGCTACCCTACCTAAATTTATTAAACCCGCTCAGTTCGACAACCATTATTCATTTTATAAATTTAATTGAATAATATTTTGGAAAATTATTTTCAAGCGCATACTTTTTTCTTAAACCATTGGTTTGATGAGCACATTTTAGTGTTTTTTCAATATTTAAAATGTTTTGTTTTCAAATTTCGGTGCGGTTGGCAACACTTTTCAAAAATATCTCTAATAGTTATTAGCTATCAGATGATTTTTTTGTTACTCACATTAAATTTGTTTGTTTATTTTGATTAAATAAATTAATACTACAATTTAAACTGGTGGCAACGCTTTGAATATTTTTTTTTTATATTTTTATTAAACTTTAAGTTCCTTCGAAATTTCTAGCTTCATTTAATTATTGAATGAAACTTTTCTGGCAACTCTACTCCTAGAAAATATTAATTCTAATTGCTTTTATCTTTTTATAAAGTCAGTTACTTTTATTGCTAATACTGCAAACATTTATTTATTTTGAATTCATAATTGAAACATTATTAATTTCAACAGGTGGCAACCGTTATATACTATTAATTTTTATGCAACTACAATCCCCTGAACTTTTATACCCTGAAAAGGGTATATTAAGTTTGTCACGAAGTTTTTAACACTCAGAAGGAAACATCGGAGACCCTATAAAGTATTTTCATATATAAATGATCAGTATGTTGAGCTGAGTCGATTTAGCCATGTCCGTCTGTCTGTCTGTCTGTCTGTACGAACTAGTCTCTCAGTTTTCAAGATATCGTTTTGAAATTTTGCAAACGTCATTTTCTCCTCAAGAAGCTGCTCATTTGTCGGAACTGCCAATATCGGATTACTATAACATATAGCTGCCATACAAACTGAACGATCGGAATCTAGTGTTGATATGGAAAACTTTTGCTTTTGACGTGGTATCTTCACAAAATTTGGTATGGATTATTTTCTAAGGCAACAAAGTAATCTCCGAAAAAATTGTTCTGATCGGATTACTATAGCTTAGAGCTTCCATATAAGCTGAACACATATTTACTAACAGAAATGCACCTAGAGTATTTAGCTTCGGTGCAACTGAAGTTAACGTTTTTTCTTGTTTTTCATATCTTTTTATCAAATCAGTTTGGTTTATTGCCTATGCTACAACAATTTATTTATTTTGAATTAGTAGTTGAATGAAAATATTAAACAGGTGGCAACCCTTTGATTTTTTTTAATTTTATGCAACTGTTACGTCTTGAAATTTTGTAATTTTATCGAACTAAATTTTTTGAGCCCCATAATTTTGAGTTTTTACAAAAAACTCAGGAAACATTACTTTTAGGTATGAGCACGAAAAACTCAGGGAAGAATAAGCCAGATGTGAATATTTCAAGGATATATTGCTTTAAGAGAGCATTTTCCATTTACTTATTTTCATGATTTTTATACTCTGGACTGGTTTTTCAGTTTTCCACGAAGTTTGTAACACGTCGGACATCCTTTAAAATAATATACTAAATGTATTAGTGCGTAACTAAGCTCTCGCTGTTTTTTTTAATGAAAATGCAATTTTATTGTAAGGAAATAGTTTCAAATAAATTATTCGAAGTATTGCCCATTGCTAGTCATAACTTCTTTCCATCTTTCTGGCCAAAAGCTCGAATACCATTACAGTAAAACTATTCATCCTGTGATTCTATCCAAGAATCAAGCCATTTTTAGATGTTGTCTTTTGATTGGAACTGCTTCTCTGTACCTGAGCATGCGTCATCGAATGTAACAAATAATAATTGCACGGTGAAATATCTGGGGAATAAAGCAGGTGGAGTAGGTCTTCCCATTTAAGCGTTTTCAGTTAGATTTAAACTTCTTTAGTGACATGAGGTCGAACGTTGTCATGCAGCGTTGTTCGTGCCTCTTGTGGTATAGATGTCGTTAGGAACCCAAGTTCCTTATTTCTGAATCATTCTAGCGTACCTAGTCGTTTTGAAATGTCTTGGCGGGTGACTCCCAATGCTCAAGCAAGCTCTTATTGTATTTGACATGGAACATCACCGAGTAACGTCTCCAGTTCAACGTCTTTACAGGTTTTGGTTTTCCTTCAAGCGGACGATCGTTCATATCGAAATCTGCGTCTTTGAAGCGACGAAACTAATCACCTCTGTAAACTTTTTGCAGTTCTCAATGTGCTTCAGCCGGCGACTTCTTTCACTGAAAGAAGACCCAACATTAACCTTTCTCCAAAAAAAAACTCAAATGATTTTTTAACATTAAAAAACGATTTAATTTTGTGGTTCAAAGCAAAAGCTGACCAAGCTGAAATTACTCCAGCGATATAATAAAGTTCAATTACACTTTTGACAAAACCAAAGCGACAACAACTTCGTCGTGGCTTTAACCTACCACAACAAAATGCACAGCGAAGATGTTCTCACACACGCTCTCTTAAATCTAACTGTGCAGTCAGTCAGTTCGCCACATGTGAATGTTTGTTTACGTGTTCGAGCTGAGTGTTAAACAAAACAACAACTCAGCAAGCAGACCTCCCACTCATTTCGGTGGCAGCAGTCAATTGGGGGCATGTGCGAACCGCCTCGGGCTCATGAATTTTCTATGCTGACTACTTGTATGAGTACTCCTCACAGCAGCTGAAGCCGCTTCATGCGTCCCTGCAAATGATGACTTTTACGGCTGCAGTTGCGAGTAAACATGCGATATGTTTGTGTCTGGGTGTATGAGTGGCTGTGTTGCCGACTGCCCTACAGGGTTGCATGTGCAAAAGTGCAAGGAAACCGAGTGATGCGAAAGAAAAGTTAGCCTAAGGAAAGACTTGTGCAAAAGACGCCTGTTTTATATGAGTTTAAGCACGTATGTGGGTGATATGTAAATGTGTGTGTGTGCGACATGTATGAAACATATCTCGAAGCGAAGTTGTGGCGCAGCCATGGATCTAGTTCAGCGGGTGGACGAGCGGAGAATAAACTACAACTGTGGGCATGTGGCGGGTAGTTAGTGTGCGGCATATTGCATGCGCCAGAGTCAACAACTGCTCTAATGGAATTTGACATGCAGCAAATGTTGCACAAACATACATACATATAGATATGTATGTCTACAAACATGCAACATGCGGAGCCATGAATATCTGTGTGCGCAGTGGTCTTGTGGAAGAAAAAAAACTGAGTTGGCTTCTGTTTTTCCCCTTCTTCACACATAAGTATGTACATAAAGGTTAGTCCTTTCTGCCACTAAAGTGCGCCGCTGGTCGCTGAGACTGCCACTCGGCGTGAGTGCTTCAAACACAATTCTAGGTATACACACATACAGACGTAGGATTGGTCAATGAGTGAGTAGCTTCGCTGAACGCCTTTGGCTTGCATGAAGTGCAGTCCAGTTGAAGTGTTGCCGTTGCACATTTTCATTCATTTTGATGAGTGCCAAGGTGTTCATATTTAAACATCCACTTCATTTGCTGACAAACATCTTGGGGGGGTTAGGTGTTACTTCGGTTCAGTGAACACTTAAAGAAATACCAGGAAATGCACCCGATTCAGCTTAACTGGAGATGGCGTCGTTGATTTCTATTCATAATTGGTTTGGAAATACTTACTATATACATACATAAATAAGTATGACAATAAAACATGAAACAGATGAATATGGTTTTAGAGACGTAAAAGCGTGGCTTTCGACAACTGGTGACCTTTATATAAGACATAACATCTGATCAAAATTGACCCGGACTGGTTCATTTAAACTGGATGAGCAAACTGAATCGTTAAAAAATTATTAACTACTTAACTTAACTACTTAACTTAACTACTTAAACTGATGTCACGTCGTCTATTCTCCTCTTTTAATGATAAATATCGAAAAAGAGCTTGAAAGCCGGGTTGTTTTCACCAGAGAGATAGCAGAGGATCTTAACATCTCTAAATGGCTCGACTCAACACGTTTTGGCTAATGCAAGACTCACACCAAAAGACCTGAATCTTTTGCCAAATCCCCGCCGAGTAGAGACCGCACAAGAGAGGCTTGACAACATAGTTGAAGACCCCACATTCATCAAAAACATCATTATTGGTGATAAGGCATGGGTTTATGACGTGGGAACAGTCTAAAAATTTAGCGAATGGAGCTTCAAAACTAGACGAAACCGAAAGAGGAAGGCACTAAAGGCCATTGTTGTATGTAGAACCTATTTTTAGTAATACAGATTGTAGTAAATATAGATGGGACTTCAAAATCACGGTAAATAACCCATAGATTGTAATATCGTCCCTTCAGAGATTACTGGTTTGTTGTATCACAGTTGCTACGACACTCGGTTCACTTGCTTTATCTTCGAATGGAGCCATTATTAACAATGAATTTCTCATTCCACCCATCGCTATGTCTGAATTTTGGTATTCTCGCAAAATTAAAACGACTGCGTAAACTGAAATTGAGCAATACCAAAATCTCCGTCAGGATCGGGGAGAACCTCTCCGAGCCGTTCGATATCAAACGAGGTTCCGGACAAGGCGACCTCCTATCGTGCGACTTTTTCAATCTACTCTTGGAGAAAATAATTCGAGCTGCAGAGTTGAGTAGGAAAGGTACAAGACTCTACAAGAGTTTACAACAGCTGGCGTACGCCGATGACGTCGATATCTTTGACCATAACAATCGTACCGTTAGTTCTGCTTTCCCTAGGTTGGACAAAGAAGCGAAGAAATAGGTGTAGTAGTGAACGTGGGCAAGACGAAAAATCTCCTGTCATCAAACAAATAGTGGTCACATTCGCGACTTTGCTCCCACTTCACTGTTGACAGTTATAACTTCGAAGACGTAGATAATTTCGGCGATCTTGGAACCAGCATTAACACCAAAAGCTACATCAGCCTAGAAATCCAACCATTCTTGCCAACAGGTGCTACTTCGGACTGAGTAGGCAATTGAGAAATAAAGTCCTCTTTCGATGAACAAAGACCAAACTCTACAAGTCACTCATCCTGCTATATGGTGCAGACCTTTATGGGGTCAAAGATAAATTTTGAAAGGGGAAAAGTTAACTTTGACTTGTTCTTATTAAAACTCTTTGAATTCCATTATCTATAATATATACATATTTGTACATGTACCTACATATGTACATATATAAGTATGCTCTAACGCCCAGCTAACCACTTTCAGCGCGTGTCTTTCAATATTCTTCGTTCAGTTATGCTGCGTTTTGATGATTTTTGGCCTGATTTTCTGCTCAATGCTTTAAAACTATAGTGTGCCTTCGCCAGCAGTATCACGATTCAAGCCGACGCACACATGCGCACAAATGTATGAGCTTTCATTACGGATTGAAGTAAAAGTTCGCATGTTGCATTATTTCACGGTTTTGGTTTCATTTTTATTGCCACACTTTCTATGGAATTCTGGCTCATTTACCTGCCGTGGTGAGTTACTTTCTTATGGCTGTATGTGTGTGAATGCGCGTGTTAAGTGCTTGCAATTCGAGTGCAACCGTCTGTAAATGAATTTTGCACGTTAAGATTTCTTTTTTGTTTTTAACTTTATTTTTTGCTCAATTTTGGCTTCTTTGTTTGACTTCAATTTGTTGAAAGTGTGGAATTGTTCGGAAGATGCTGAGTGTTTATGACAGAAGTTATGTTTTTTTATTCAGCAGCAAACAGCGATGATGGCTTTTTGAACGTCTAAAGAATTTGAGTGGTTACTTATAGTTAGATCACCTGCGAATCAGTAGGTCTATTAGTTGAAGTTTGAAGAGTGTTCACCGTCACTTTGAATGTTAATTTAAGTATTTCCACTCTGTCCATTAAACTAAAGATTTTTACTTAAAAAACGTATTTTCTATCAGAAATTGAATCGGAGATCTGACTTTACCTACTGATACAAGACAAATATTTAAATTGTTTTTCTAAGCTCTTGTGCTGTTTCATTGACCAGAAATGGAACAATGACCCATCCAGTAATCGTCATGTCCTCAAGTTGACATGATTCTCCTACCGTTCATATGATATGTTATACCTTTTGTCTCTTTTGTCTAGCTATGTTGAAATTCTTGGTCGATGAGGTCTCACTTGTTGGCTCACAGACAGTGTTTTTTTTTAGAAGTGTGAAAAGTGTGATTTTTAATAAGGCAATAACCTTTTCAGAGTTGGTCCTTCCGGTAGATGTTACTTGATATATACTTAGTTTGGGTTATCATTTTATTCATGAACACCTTTAGAGTGATGATAGTTCACAAGCCATTGTTGAAAGGAAAAAAGTCACTGCTGGATCCAGATTTCTTCAAAAAAGAATCCCGCAACTATGTTACTGTCAATAGGGAACGCCATAGAGCCATTATTAATGATTTTTTCGTGCCTGCTTCCCGGAGGATGTTGTTGTAGACGACCTTTGGTTCCATTAAGACGAAAATGAAAAGCCATCAAACAATAAAATTATTGAAGGAAACCTTCAGTAAGTGAATTCATTCACCCCATGGATCTGTAAGGTGGCCTCCAAGATCCTGCGATTTTACACCGATAGACTATTTTTTGGGGGGTCATGTAAAATACGGTCACAATCGGTGTAAAAACTCGTCGAAAATTAGCCCTTCGGTCACTTATCCGAAATCATTTTTAAAACACAAGACCAGTTTTGATCCTTTATGATACCAGATGGAGTTCAGCTACTAGGTCCATGAAGAGTAGTCATCCTTTAGGATACCTGCGCTTGCCGCGAATTTTAACAGACTCTGCGGCCCCACTATTGATATTTGATCGTACTGTGGGGACCCCAGATGCTTACAGCGTAGGCCAATGCGTGAAAAGTGCACAAGAGATGCTCCATTGTTTCCCTGATGCCCTGCTCTAAACATTTCCTGTAGTCTTCTCGAACTGTGTACCTCCGATCTACCGTTTTGCACATGACTTTTGCAGTCTTGCACCCAGGTAGCTCGTTCTATCGTATTTTCATTCTCTTTAGCATGCTTCTATTGAGATCGTCGTATAGGCACTGCATGGTTTTCCCAATCTTTATCACGTTTTCGGATGTTGGCCGTACAACATTCTTGACAATTTCGTCCACTATTTCATTACCCTCGGTGCCTTTGTGGTTTGGCACCTTGGTGCTGCCCTGCTTTTTAGGACACTTCTGGCCGATTTGTGATACGAGGTTACTGCCTTGATTGCTGTTTGCCTGCCTACGTCGATGTCGACTCTGGAATTGCCTGTAGGTGCATTAGAGACCAGCTCCGCTACTTTCGCAATAGCAAAGATCTCAGCTTATGCCTTACTGTGGACAGTATAGTCTTGCTACAACTCTATCCTCCATTTTCGAGCCTTCAGTATAGATGTTTAGAATTTTCAAACTTAAGGGCAAACTTATCTTTACAATGCAGCTAAATTCTATACGTCATACATACATTATTTCTTCTTGGAAACCATGTGCCTAAAAAAACTGTAGTATGAGAGGTAAACAGATGGGGATTTTAACACACATCGCTTTTTTCAAGATCATGTCATTCATAGTCTTTTAGATTTCATCGTGAAAAGGATCAATTGGTCGTCAATGGTGTTGTTTTCCTGATTGCGAGTTCGTTCCTTGGTTTTGATTTTATTAATTACTGGGAGCCTAACAATTGTCGATATGTATGGACCAGTGACCAAATTTTACATCGAGCTCCTGTGAAGATCTTTAATCAGATATTATCAAGAGACTTCTATTCAATGAATAATGATATCTTGTAGATAATTGGTATTAGTAGGGATTTCTAAAAAAGATAACGCATCCACTTGTTCTAACTTTTAATGCGAAAGAAAGACATTTTGGTGGAATATTGTGAATGCAATTAAGGTTTTAAGCATACGAATTCATCTTAGGTAGAGTCCTGGGTAGAATTTTACCCTTTATTACATATATTTAACGTAATAACGTACTATTACTACTTAACCTTACTTTTCATACAACAATTTTAGATGCTGAAAATGCAGATAATGCTGCAATGCGGTTACCTTAATTAACTGAATACCAAATGTTAATATTTTGATTAAAGGCTTTGATTGGAGAGCACTGCATTGGGTTACTCGCAGTTAGTTCAAATTCCAAAAGTATGTCGGCATTACTGACGTATGGGTTGAACAGATTTTCTTTGCGCACAAAAGTATGCAGGTAATTAAGAATTCATTGCAGTGTTTTTTTCAATGATTCAGCTAGTTTTCCTCAACGTTTATTTTGATATGTGTTTTACTTACACTTACTAGTATGTATGTTAACCACCCTATACTACTTGCGCAAGCACTCATACTTCCACTTAAATAATTTAGAATCGCTTCACTGCATCGTCATCTGTTTTTGTTTGCACAGTTGCATGCCACCATTTTTAGATTTACCTCGTTTTTCCTTATATTTTTATTTCGATGTTGTTATTGGAGCGGCATTGGAAATCGCTATCGTGTAAAATATGCACACAAAAACTGTTTTTTTCTTTCCGACAACCCATGCGATAAATTTGAGGTACTTTTTGTAAAAGAATTCTTGTGTTATTAATACTTATTTAAATTATTTGTTCATCATTATTTGTGTAAAATAGAAAATTGAAGGACTATTAAGATTTCTTCTTCTTTACTGGCGTAGACATCGCTTACGCGGTTAACAACAGTGCGCCAGGCGTTTCTTTTCGTTCGCTTTTGGCGCCATTTTAAGATATCAAGTGCAGCCAGCAAAACCTTCAACGCTGTAGTGTTCTTTTCCATCCGGACAACATGACCTATCCAGCGCAGCCGGTATCTCTTGATTGGCTGAACTATGTCAATGTCGTCGTATATCTCGCTCATCGTTCCAGCGAATGCGATATTCCCCGTCGGCAATGCGTAAAGGACTATAAATCTTCCGCTCGAACAATCCTAAAGCCGGTTCATCAGATGATGTCATTGTTCATATAGCCGAACGGGAATTATTAGGGATTTATAGAGTTGGGTCTTTGTTCGTCGAGAGAGACGAGGGACTTTACTTTCTAACTGCTTACTTAGTCCAAAGTAACTGTTGACAAGAGTGGTTCTGCGTTGGATTTCAAGACTGATATTCTTATTGATGTTGTTGCTGGTTCCAAGGTAGATGAAATTATTTAAGACTTTGAAGTTATGACTCTCGACAGTGACGTGTAAGTCCAGCCCTCGTTCACTACCAGACCCATTTGCTTCACTTCTTTGTTCAATCTGGAGAAAGCAGAACTAACAGCGCGTTGAGGTCAATAATATCAATATCATCGCCCAGCAGCTGTACACTCTTATAAAAGATTGTACCTTCTTTATTTGGCTCTGCAGTTGGAATTATTTTTTCCAACAGTAGATTAAAGAAGTCAGACGATAGGGAGTCCCCTTGTCTGAAACCTCGTTTGGTATCGAACGGCTCGGAGAGGTCCTTCCCGATCCTGACGAAGCTTTGGTGTTGCTCAACGTCAGTTTACACAGCCGTATTAGTTTTGCGGGGATACCAAATTCAGACATCACGGCATAGGCAGCTCCTTTTCATGCTGTCGAAAGCAGCTTTGAAATCGACGAAGAGGTGGTGTGTGTCGATTCTCCTTTCCTGAGTCTTTTCCAAGATTTGGCGCATGGTGAATATCTGGTCGGTTGTTGATTTACCAGGTCTAAAGCCTCACTGATAAGGTCCATTCCGTTTGTTGACGGTGGGCTTAAATCTTTCACACAATACGCTCGATTATCCCACGGTAGTAGGCGCAGATTGTGGGGTTCCCTTTTTGTGGATTGGGCAGAGCACACTTAAATACCAATCGTCGGGCATGCTTTCATCCGACCATATTCTACAAAGAAGCTGATGCATGCTCCTTATCAATTCTTTGTCGCCGTGATGGAGTAGCTCGGCTGGAATCCATCAGCTCCCGCCGCTTTGTTATTCTTCAGACGGGTAATTGCTATTCGAACTTCTTCTTAACGGCAATGGAACGTCATACGTCATACATCGTTATCGATTGGGGATTCGGGTTCACCATCTCCTGATGTGATGCTTTCACTGCAATTCAGCAGGCTGGAGAACACCTCCATAAGTTTAGTATTTCTGGGCATCAGCCACTAGATCAGATTTTAAACCTTCCGTTAGTCGCTGCATCTTTTCGCAGAATTTTCAAGCATAATCCCTGTTGGCCAGTTTCTCAATCTCCTTATACTCACTCATTTCCGCCTCTTTCTTTTATGTCTACATATGAGTATCGCTTCTCTCTTCAACTCTCAGTATTTATCGGTGGCTTGGTATCGTAACGGCACGATTTGCTGAGATTTACAAGGTTTAATCTCTTCTTCTTCTTTATTGGCGTTGACGACGCCAACCCCATTTGGGGAAGAATAGACTGATTATTCATTATGACATCGCAAGAAATTGGTCGAATTAATTGATGAACTCCTGCCCCATTCACCGTAAAGAAAGAGGAGGCCTCCTCTGCGGACCTTCAAACGTATTTTTCAGACTGGTTAAAGAAATCGGAGAAAGACTAAGTCTGGTGTATACACCTAAATAGAGATTATTTTGAGAAATACATTTCCACTTTTCCAAAATTTTCGTTTTTCTTTTGTTTGAAAAAGCTTACTCGTATTAGACCGCCGTGGTATGTATGTGTGACGATCTACTCAGTTACTAATACACAAACAACCGTACACATATTCAACGTTTATTTTATAGTATGTTCATCTTTGCTGCACTATGACTTTTTTTCACTGTCTCTTTTCTAATTTCTACTTCAATTTTATTCGCATTTTTTCTATTAAGCTCCCAATGGCGGCCCCTCCTCGCCTCTCACTCACGCTCAGCCATTGGCACGCTTTGTTAGAAGAGTAGAAGTATTTCAAGTTGTGTTGCCATTTTTGAGTATGTCAACCCTGACCTGAATGGCAATCAAGCCATGAATAAACTAGAACTATGCGCATTTGTAATTGTTTGTGTTTACTCTCGTATGTGTATGTGTGTGTGAGAGTGTGAGTGCGCGTGAGTATGTGCAAAGAGATTTAGAAAAAGGACAACGCAGCGCAAACAACTTTTATGAAAAAGTGGACGTTTAGTGTGAAAAGAAGCAGGCGGCTTTTTGTGTTTTTTTTTTTTGTATTTGTAAAACGGGTGTCTAAAAAACGACAAAAAATATTAAAAAAAAAATAATGCAAACAAGAAATGCAAATATAATGAAAAACTAACAAAAGACTATCACATAAAGGCTGGAAAAATACAAAGAAATTAAGTGAGGGCGCAGCGTAAAAAAAAGCAAAAACAAAAAATGATAAAAGTATGAACTTAAAATGCGCGCACACAAACATACACAAGTGCATATACTCATGCACTCATACATATGATTGTATGTATGTATGTATGTATGTGCATAATTGCTTTGGAAACACAAGGTGCAGGCGTCACTTTTATTTGGTTTGCAAATCTGTAAAGAATACCATATATCTCTACTTTTTAATTTTACGAGGACCTACCTGTAAGTCAGCGACTTTATATGTATTTCTGTACGATAGGAATTGGAATTTTTATGAAATCTAATCCAGTTTATCCCTTGGCATCAGAGTGATACATATGTAGCAGAGGATCTCAACATTTCTCATGAATCGATTGAACATATTTTGGTTAATGTTTTGGGTATGAAGTTTGTCAATGCTAGACTCGCACGAAAATACCTGAATCTTTGGAAAAGCGATCTTGAGTAGCTAGAATACTATATTTATCAAACGCATCATTACTGGTAATGAAACGTTGGTTTAAGATTATGATGTCGAAACTTTCCAAAAGCCTAGCGAAAGGCGTCCCAAAAATCAGCCGAAACTGAAACCGAAAAAACCAAAATTTGCTAAAGGCGCTGAAGGTCATCCCAACCGAGGTTTATAGCAAGCATATATAAAATTGGCTTGAGCATATATGTACATGCTTGTATTGGTTTAGAAGCTTATTTGGAAGGCGTTAATAAAAAATTGTATTAAAATGCCTGAAATGGTATTTTTTCTTGTCAGTACGTGTCAAATTTGCATACTTTCCCCGATATTTTCTCATGGAATCGCACAGGCATTTTTCACACGCATATTTTGTACGAATGCCCGACCCTCATTTAAAGCTTTTCAAATTTAAGGTATGTGAGTTTGGGTTTTTATGAGCGATACCCTAGATGGCGTCAACACTTGAACTGCTGCCTACAGTCCTTTGTGAAAACAGAAAAGCACCTATATCTCTATCTGTAGTTTTAAAAAGTTGTTTGGAATCCACCACAAACCTGTTTAGGTGTTTTAATTGTATACTCTCGGTAGCTGATCTCATTGGTTGAAGGTGTGATTTAGTTTTAATTTCGCGAAGAGAGAAAAACAATGTGGAAAATTGGGATGGTATTGTGATGACACCAATAAATTTTCATTTTTTTTTAATTTTTTTTTTATTTTGACTTCCTCATTTAAGTGAAATATTTCTGAGCGAAAAACTTTTTAAATTTGGAAAGAAGGAAACAATCGCTGGGTGGAAAACCTGGGTTCTACATTGCTGATAGAATGTTCCGTGGTATAATTGTTTCCATTTATTGGTAAGCTACATGAATCGAAGTGTTGATGTT